>NW_027142686.1:132500-135000 GCF_026170545.1 Melanerpes formicivorus
GTGACGCGCCTCTCGGCCCGGGAGACGGCCCGCCGGGGGTCGACGCCGAACGGCGACACGCAGGAGAACCCCGGGGAGGCGAGAGCGAGGAAGAACGAGGGGAACGGGAACCCCCGCCGCCCACGGCAGACGCGCGCGCGGACGCGGCAGCACGGCACGGTACCCCCGCGGTACCCACCCGCAGACAGCCGCGCCCGCGCGGGAGTGCCGGGGGGGGCGAGGCCCGCGCCTCCTCCCCCAACCGGGCTCTCGTCTCCCCCAACGCCCCACCGGGCGTCGCTGGACCAACGGGGAACCCCTGCCGGCGAAGCCCCGGCGGGACGAACTCCGCGAGAGCGGGCGCTCCGGGAGCGGGGAGCTACGGAGCGCTCCCCGAGTCTGCACTTAGGGGGACGAAGGCCCCTCCCCGCCCGGGGGAGAGCCTGCGAGGCGACCCCAGCCGCGCCGCTCGGCGGGCACCGAGGCGGCGATTGATCGTCAAGCGACGCTCAGACAGGCGTAGCCCCGGGAGGAACCCGGGGCCGCAAGTGCGTTCGAAGTGTCGATGATCAATGTGTCCTGCAATTCACATTAATTCTCGCAGCTAGCTGCGTTCTTCATCGACGCACGAGCCGAGTGATCCACCGCTAAGAGTTGTCTGGCTTTTCGGCACCGCCCCGCCAGCGCGGAGGGGCCGGGACCGCTCGCAAAGGAGCGGCCCCTCGGAGAGCGCGGCACGGCGGCCGCTCGCCTCACATTGACCGTACAAGCACAGGAGAGGGGGGGAAAATAAAACGAAACCCCGAAGCGGCAAAAGCAAGGGGCGGGGAGCCCGCGCTCCCGGCTTTTTTCCCTCCCCCGAGGAGGGAAAAACGCACCTTGCGGCGCTTCGGGGCCGGACCAGGCGCCCGGGCTCGCTCCGACCTCGGCGCGGAGGAGGCCCGCCGCGCGCCGCCGGGAACGTGCCCCGAACCCGGCCTCGCCTCGCGTGCACGGGGAAATAAAACCCCCTTCGCTTCCCCACCCAACGGCGGGGGGGGGGTGTGTCTCTCGCTGGCCGCCCCGTGCCGTCGCGGAGACGCCACGAAGCGAGGCAGCGGAGACACCCCCCCCCCCGCCCCGGGGAGCGAAGGGGGCCGGGCGCACAACCCCGCCGGAGGAGAGCGCGCGCGCGCCTCCGCACCGGCCCCTCCAACGCCGCCACCGCTGCGGCCCATCCCGGACTTTCTTTTCCCCCGCTTTGGCCCCGGGGCCGAGCCCCGGCCGGCTCGCGCCCTCGGGCGGCTTCCTCTCGCCACCGAACCCCCCCCGCCGCGGGGGACGGAAAACGGCTTGCGAGACGGAAAGCCCGAGCCCACGTGGGACGCCACCGCGGCGACCCGCCGGCCCTCGCCGGGCGGCGCACCCGCCGACCGACAAACCCCAGCGGCACGAGCCCCTTCCATCCTCCCCCGGCGCCACCGCGCCGCCGGCTTCGCTCGCTCGACCCCTTCCGTGGCCCCGCGGCCAGGCGGACAGCGGACGGCGCTGAGCCGGGGGGCGGGCCCCCGCTCTCCCCGTTTCCACGCGGAGACCGGGGGTGGGACGCCCCCGGCTGCCCGCCCGTCCCCCACCCGGCACGCGCCGGGAAGGCGAACGGGGAAGCCCGCGGGCAGGGCCCGGGACCGGGACAGCCGCAGCCGGTGGCAGGGTGCCCTCCGGCGAGGGACCGGAGCCGGAGACGCCGAGCGACGCCCGCCGCCGCTCGGACGCGGTCACGCCACCCGAAACCGGCCCCGGACGGGGGGGAACCGGCAGCGCGAGACCGCCGAGGGCGCCAGCTCGCCGGGGCCCCGCTCTGGGGCCTGGGCAAAGGGAAAAGGGACCGGGAGGTCCGCAGCGGCCCGCGCCGCAAGAGGCGCCGCCGCCGAGCCGCGGCAACGCGCCCGCACAAAACCCCCGGCGGGGGCGAAGCGCCCTGGGCCAGCCCCCACCGCGGGGGCTCGCCGCCCCGGCCCGCGAGAAGCCCGCGCTTCAACGCGCCGCCGGGGACGCCCGTGGCGAGGCGAGGCGCGGGCCGGACCACGGCCGACCTCGCGCGGTGGGCTCTCTCCGGCCGAGCGCTCGGACCGCAGAGAGGGGGGGGCAGCAGAGTCCCCTCCCCGGCCCGGCGGGCCCCCGGAGGACGACGAGCGCGACGACGGCGGACCTAGCCAGAGGCATTGCGGGGGCAACCCCCGCCCCTCTGAAGGCACCCGCCCGCCCCCGCGCTCGCCCCCGCATCCGGGGGTGGCGCGCCGAGCCGCCCGGGTCTTTAAACCGCCGCCCGGCTTCCTCCGCGGTAGGGCAAGGCCGCGGACGAAGGCGCGGAACGCTAGGTACCTGACCCTGGGGTGAGGGAAACCAGACTTAAGGCCCCGCGGGGGTGCCTCCCCCCACTGCCGCCGTCGGGGGGAGCGTCCGCCCGCGGGGGCCGCGCCCGACGTCCGCCGCCACCACCGCGCCCCTGGCCTGGCCCGAGGCCCGGGGTTTCCCTCAGTCA
>NW_027142686.1:140000-147500 GCF_026170545.1 Melanerpes formicivorus
GTCTACTCGCCGAGGGAGAGCACGTCTACTCGCCGAGGGAGAGCACGTCTACTCGCCCAGGGAGAGCACGTCTACTCGCCCAGGGAGAGCACGTCTACTCGCCCAGGGAGAGCACGTCTACTCGCCCAGGGAGAGCACGTCTACTCGCCCAGGGAGAGCACGTCTACCTCCCGCCTGAGGGAGAGCACGGGGGGGGGGGACAAAGACAGGCGGCAGCAGCTTCGGTGAACGTCACCCGGGAGGAGACTGGGGCCCTCCCGGGACCGTCCCGGGAAGACGACGTTCGGCACGAGATCCCGGCCGCGGCCGGACCGGCTCGAAGCCTCGCGGTCCCGGCAGCAGCCGGAGCCGCTCGCCGCCTCGGGCTCCCGGCCCCCTACAGATCCGGCGACTCGTTCGCGGGCGGCGGGGGGAGGCAGTGGAGGGGGTGCGGGGAGAAGCGGCAGCGGAGGCGGAGGGGGGGGGGGCTCGAAGACAGCCGGCAGCCGCTTCGGTGAACGTCACCCAGGAGGCGATCGGGGCCGTCCCGGGGCCGTCCCGGGATGCCGGCTTCCGGCACGGGGTCCCGGCCGCGGCCGGACCGGCTCGTATCCCCGCGGCTCCGGCAGGGGGGGGGGGGGCTCGAAGACAGCCGGCAGCCGCTTCGGAGAACGTCACCCGGCCGGCGACCGCGGCCGTTCCGGGGCCGTCCCGGGAAGCCTGCGACAGGCACGGGGTCCCGGCCTCGGCCGGACCCGCACTGGGTGCCGCCGCCTCGGGCTCTCGGGACGGTATGGATCCGCCGACTCGTTCGCCGGCGGCGGGGGGAGGCAGTGGAGGGGGTGCGGGGAGAAGCGGCAGCGGAGGCGGAGGGGGGGGGGGGCTCGAAGACAGCCGGCAGCCGCTTCGGTGAACGTCACCCGGCCGGCGACCGGGGCCGTCCCGGGGCTGTCCGGGGATGCCGGCTTCCGGCACGGGGTCCCGGCCGCGGCCGGACCGGCTCGAATCCCCGCGGTCCCGACAGCAGCCGGAGCCGCTCGCCGTTCGGGCTCCCGGCCCCCTACAGATCCGGCGACTCGTTCGCGGGCGGCGGGGGGAGGCAGTGGAGGGGGTGCGGGGAGAAGCGGCAGCGGAGGCGGAGGGGGGGGGGGCTCGAAGACAGCCGGCAGCCGCTTCGGTGAACGTCACCCAGGAGGCGATCGGGGCCGTCCCGGGGCCGTCCCGGGATGCCGGCTTCCGGCACGGGGTCCCGGCCGCGGCCGGACCGGCTCGTATCCCCCGCGGCTCCGGCAGGGGGGGGGGGGGCTCGAAGACAGCCGGCAGCCGCTTCGGAGAACGTCACCCGGCCGGCGACCGCGGCCGTTCCGGGGCCGTCCCGGGAAGCCTGCGACAGGCACGGGGTCCCGGCCTCGGCCGGACCCGCACTGGGTGCCGCCGCCTCGGGCTCTCGGGACGGTATGGATCCGCCGACTCGTTCGCCGGCGGCGGGGGGAGGCAGTGGAGGGGGTGCGGGGAGAAGCGGCAGCGGAGGCGGAGGGGGGGGGGGGCTCGAAGACAGCCGGCAGCCGCTTCGGTGAACGTCACCCGGCCGGCGACCGGGGCCGTCCCGGGGCTGTCCGGGGATGCCGGCTTCCGGCACGGGGTCCCGGCCGCGGCCGGACCGGCTCGAATCCCCGCGGTCCCGACAGCAGCCGGAGCCGCTCGCCGTTCGGGCTCCCGGCACCCTACAGATCCGGCGACTCGTTCGCGGGCGGCGGGGGGAGGCAGTGGAGGGGGTGCGGGCAGAAGCGGCCGCGGAGGCGGAGGGGGGGGGGGGGGCTCGAAGACAGCCGTCAGCCGCTTCGGTGAACGTCACCCGGGAGGCGACCGGGACCGGCCCGGGAAGCCATCGTCCGGCCCCGGATCCCGGCCGCGGCCGGACCGGCTCGAATCCCCGCGGCCCCGGCACGGGGGAGGCCCAAAGACTGGCGGCAGCCGCTCCGCTGAACGTCACCCGGCCGGCGACCGGGGCCGTCCCGGGGCCGTCCCGGGATGCCGGCTTCCGGCACGGGGTCCCGGCCGCGGCCGGACCGGCTCGAATCCCCGCGGTCCCGGCAGCAGCCGGAGCCGCTCGCCGTTCGGGCTCCCGGCACCCTACGGATCCGCCGACTCGTTCGCCGGCGGCGGGGGGAGGCAGTGGAGGGGGTGCGGGCAGAAGCGGCAGCGGAGGCGGAGGGGGGGGGGGGCTCGAAGACAGCCGGCAGCCGCTTCGGTGAACGTCACCCGGCCGGCGACCGGGGCCGTCCCGGGGCTGTCCGGGGATGCCGGCTTCCGGCACGGGGTCCCGGCCGCGGCCGGAGCGGCTCGAATCCCCGCGGGTCCCGGCAGCAGCCGGAGCCGCTCGCCGTTCGGGCTCCCGGCACCCTACAGATCCGGCGACTCGTTCGCCGGCGGCGGGGGGAGGCAGTGGAGGGGGTGCGGGGAGAAGCGGCAGCGGAGGCGGAGGGGGGGGGGGGGCTCGAAGACAGCCGGCAGCCGCTTCGGTGAACGTCACCCGGGAGGCGACCGGGACCGGCCCGGGAAGCCATCGTCCGGCCCGGGATCCCGGCCGCGGCCGGACCGGCTCGAATCCCCGCGGCCCCGGCACGGGGGAGGCCCAAAGACTGGCGGCAGCCGCTTCGCTGAACGTCACCCGGCCGGCGACCGGGGCCGTCCCGGGGCCGTCCCGGGATGCCGGCTTCCGGCACGGGGTCCCGGCCGCGGCCGGACCGGCTCGAATCCCCGCGGTCCCGGCAGCAGCCGGAGCCGCTCGCCGTTCGGGCTCCCGGCACCCTACGGATCCGCCGACTCGTTCGCCGGCGGCGGGGGGAGGCAGTGGAGGGGGTGCGGGCAGAAGCGGCAGCGGAGGCGGAGGGGGGGGGGCTCGAAGACAGCCGGCAGCCGCTTCGGTGAACGTCACCCGGCCGGCGACCGGGGCCGTCCCGGGGCCGTCCGGGGATGCCGGCTTCCGGCACGGGGGTCCCGGCCGCGGCCGGAGCGGCTCGAATCCCCGCGGTCCCGGCAGCAGCCGGAGCCGCTCGCCGTTCGGGCTCCCGGCACCCTACAGATCCGGCGACTCGTTCGCCGGCGGCGGGGGGAGGCAGTGGAGGGGGTGCGGGGAGAAGCGGCAGCGGAGGCGGAGGGGGGGGGGGGGCTCGAAGACAGCCGGCAGCCGCTTCGGTGAACGTCACCCGGGAGGCGACCGGGACCGGCCCGGGAAGCCATCGTCCGGCCCGGGATCCCGGCCGCGGCCGGACCGGCTCGAAGCCCCGCGGCCCCGGCACGGGGGAGGCCCAAAGACTGGCGGCAGCCGCTTCGCTGAACGTCACCCGGCCGGCGACCGGGGCCGTCCCGGGGCCGTCCCGGGATGCCGGCTTCCGGCACGGGGTCCCGGCCGCGGCCGGACCGGCTCGAATCCCCGCGGTCCCGGCAGCAGCCGGAGCCGCTCGCCGTTCGGGCTCCCGGCACCCTACGGATCCGCCGACTCGTTCGCGGGCGGCGGGGGGAGGCAGTGGAGGGGGTGCGGGCAGAAGCGGCCGCGGAGGCGGAGGGGGGGGGGGGGCTCGAAGACAGCCGTCAGCCGCTTCGGTGAACGTCACCCGGGAGGCGACCGGGACCGGCCCGGGAAGCCATCGTCCGGCCCCGGATCCCGGCCGCGGCCGGACCGGCTCGAAGCCCCGCGGCCCCGGCACGGGGGAGGCCCAAAGACTGGCGGCAGCCGCTTCGCTGAACGTCACCCGGCCGGCGACCGGGGCCGTCCCGGGGCCGTCCCGGGATGCCGGCTTCCGGCACGGGGTCCCGGCCGCGGCCGGACCGGCTCGAATCCCCGCGGTCCCGGCAGCAGCCGGAGCCGCTCGCCGTTCGGGCTCCCGGCACCCTACGGATCCGGCGACTCGTTCGCCGGCGGCGGGGGGAGGCAGTGGAGGCGGTGCGGGGAGAAGCGGCAGCGGAGGCGGAGGGGGGGGCGGGGGGGACGATAGTGGCGGGGGGCGGGGGGTGCTCGAAGGCAGCCGGCAGCCGGTTCGGTGAACATTCGCCGGGGCGGGGGGGCGACCTGTCCGTGCCCGGGGCAGCCCCGGGAAGCCGGCAGCCAGCACGGGGTCCCGGCAGCACCTGTTCCCTGCCCTGGGACTTGCCGTGCCCGGCGGCCGGTTGCCGGGTGGGGGGGAGCGATGAGAGGCGGGGCGCAGCGGCCGGGGCAGCGCCGGGCCGCAGCGGGGGGCTGGGCGGGTGGGGTAGGCGTCGAGCGGCAAGCCCTCGGCTGCAGCGAATGTTCGGCGGTGCGGGGCGGGGGGGGGACGGGACGACACGTTGGGGGCGCCGAGTCCGAGCCACCCCCGGCCCCAGGGGCGGCCGGAGGGGGAGGCCGGTGCCTGGCCCTGGGAGCTGCTGGGCGCCGGATGGCCGAGGGTGCGTCAGAAGCCGCCCGAGCGGTCGAGCAGGTCCTCCAGAAAGGCCTAGGGTGGCTTCGAGGGCCCCGGGAGCAGTCGAGGGAGGCCTCCAGGCAGGTCTGGAGTGGATGGGAGGCCTTCCAAAGCAGACAAGGGAGGCTGCCAGCGGGGCCTAGGCTGGCACTGCAGCCTGTAAATGGTTGGGGGGGGGGCCTCTGGTGCGGCCTGGAGTCTCTGGGTGGCGTCCAGAGAGGTGCAAAAGATCCTCTGGTGCGGCCTGTGGTGGCGGAGAAGCCTGCAGAGCGTGCGGGGGAGGCTTCTGGTGCGGCCTGGGGTGGGTCGGAAGCCTGCAGAGCGTGCGGGGGAGGCTTCTGTTGGGGCCTGGGGTGGGTCAGAAGCCTACAGAGCGTGCGGGGGAGGCTTCTGGTGCGGCCTGGGGTGGGTCGGAAGCCTGCAGAGCGTGCGGGAGAGGCTTCTGTTGGGGCCTGGGGTGGCTGAGAAGCCTGCAGAGCGTGCGGGAGAGGCTTCTGCTGCGGCCTGGGGTGGCTGAGAAGCCTGCAGAGCGTGCGGGAGAGGCTTCTGCTGCGGCCTGGGGTGGCTGAGAAGCCTGCAGAGCGTGCGGGAGAGGCTTCTGGTGCGGCCTGGGGTGGCTGAGAAGCCTGCAGAGCGTGCGGGAGAGGCTTCTGCTGCGGCCTGGGGTGGCTGAGAAGCCTGCAGAGCGTGCGGGAGAGGCTTCTGCTGCGGCCTGGGGTGGCTGAGAAGCCTGCAGAGCGTGCGGGAGAGGCTTCTGCTGCGGCCTGGGGTGGCTGAGAAGCCTGCAGGGCGTGCGGGAGAGGCTTCTGCTGCGGCCTGGGGTGGGTGGGAAGCCTGCAGAGCGTGCGGGGGAGGCTTCTGGTGCGGCCTGGGGTGGCTGAGAAGCCTGCAGAGCGTGCGGGGGAGGCTTCTGGTGCGGCCTGGGGTGGCTGAGAAGCCTGCAGAGCGTGCGGGAGAGGCTTCTGGTGCGGCCTGGGGTGGCTGAGAAGCCTGCAGAGCGTGCGGGGGAGGCTTCTGGTGCGGCCTGGGGTGGCTGAGAAGCCTGAAGAGCGTGCGGGAGAGGCTTCTGCTGCGGCCTGGGGTGGCTGAGAAGCCTGCAGAGCGTGCGGGGGAGGCTTCTGGTGCGGCCTGGGGTGGCTGAGAAGCCTGCAGAGCGTGCGGGAGAGGCTTCTGGTGCGGCCTGGGGTGGCTGAGAAGCCTGCAGAGCGTGCGGGAGAGGCTTCTGCTGCGGCCTGGGGTGGCTGAGAAGCCTGCAGAGCGTGCGGGGGAGGCTTCTGGTGCGGCCTGGGGTGGGTCGGAAGCCTGCAGAGCATGCGGGGGAGGCTTCTGCTGCGGCCTGGGGTGGCTGAGAAGCCTGCAGAGCGTGCGGGGGAGGCTTCTGGTGCGGCCTGGGGTGGCTGAGAAGCCTGCAGAGCGTGCGGGAGAGGCTTCTGGTGCGGCCTGGGGTGGCTGAGAAGCCTGCAGTGCGTGCGGGGGAGGCTTCTGCTGCGGCCTGGGGTGGCTGAGAAGCCTGCAGAGCGTGCGGGAGAGGCTTCTGCTGCGGCCAGGGGTGGGTCGGAAGCCTGCAGAGCTTGCGGGGGAGGCTTCTGGTGCGGCCTGGGGTGGGTCGGAAGCCTGCAGAGCATGCGGGGGAGGCTTCTGCTGCGGCCTGGGGTCTCTGGGTGGCCTCTAGAGAGGTGCAAAAGACCCTCTGGGTTGGGCTGGGGTGGCTCTTGGACCCCTGCCACACAGTGGAGAGAGGCCTCCGGCCCGCCACCTGTGTCCCTGTGTGCCTGAGTGCCTGTGTCCCTGTGTCCCTGTGTCCCTGTGTCCCTGAGTGCCTGAGTGCCTGTGTCCCTGTGTCCCTGTGTCCCTGTGTCCCTGAGTGCCTGAGTGCCTGTGTCCCTGTGTCCCTGTGTCCCTGAGTGCCTGAGTGCCTGAGTGCCTGTGTCCCTGTGTCCTTGTGTCCCTGTGTCCCTGTGTGCCTGAGTGCCTGTGTCCCTGTGTCCCTGTCTGTGTACCTGTGTGCGAGTGTCCGGCACGCCACCCAGCGGCGGCGGGCAAGCAGGTAGGCGGGTGGGCGGGCCGGCGAGGGCCAGTGTGAGTTTGGGGGGTGGGAGGGGAGGCGGCAGCTGGAAGCGTCAGAGGAGGGGGCGTGGCTCCGGCTGGCCCCGGGAGCAGGTTCCCGGGACCGGGACCGGCTGGACCCGGCGGGTGGTTGATCCCGGGGCGGGGGGCAGAGGCGGCGGGAAGCGGCAGCTGCGTGTGCGGCGGGGGGGTGGAGGGCGAACCGCGGCGGGAAGCGGATGCTTCAGAGCAGGTTACGGGGGCGGGGACGGACGACACCACCTGTCCCCGCCCCGGGACGGGCTGGACCCGGCGCCCTGGACCCGGCGCCGTGTACCCGCCGCCGCCCCCCGCCGCCGCCCCCCCTCCGCCACCCCGGGACCCCCGACGTTTTTTGGCGCCCGCGCCTTTTTTTGCTCCCCGCCTGCCCGCGCTGCCCCGGGCCCTCCCCCGGGGCGGGGCGGGAGGGAGGGACGGACGGACGGGTAGCCGGGGATCTCCGAGCGCGCGCCACCAGACCGAGGCGGGTCCCGGCGGCGGCGGCGGCGGCGGCGGCGGCGGCGGCAGCAAGCGACGGCGGGGGGGGCAGGCTAGGGAGAGAGGGGGAGCGGCATGCGGTAGGGCTGGGGGGTTTGTTTCGGGGGGGAGGGGTGGGGGGGGGGTGGCAGCGGTCAGCGAGAGCGGGGAGAGGGGGAGCGGCATGCGGTAGGGCTGGGGTGTTTTTGGGGTGGGGGCGTTGGGGGGATTAGCGGGCGGGCGGGCAGCCGAGCCAAGCGGCAAGCCGGGGGGGCGGGCGAGGGCGGCTTTAGGGCCGGAGGAGCGGAGCGCAACCTCCCCCGTGCAGGCTCCAGCGTGGAGAGCAGCAAGTTTTTGGGGACGGGGGACGACGGACGGGAGGGGCAGCGGCGAGAGGCTAGCTGCGGCAAGGGGCACCGGCACGGCCGCCCTAACAGCGCCGCCTCGGTCGCAGGGGTTAGAGAGCAGCCGGGCAGCCCGGGAGGGAAGCGGCAGCCCGCGAAGGGGGGAAGGGGGG
>NW_027142686.1:160000-170000 GCF_026170545.1 Melanerpes formicivorus
TCTCTCCCCGCCTTGCCACGGGAGCACCGGGACGTGCTAGAGGAGACAGCGACCCGCGGAAGCGGGGCGCGCCCCCGGCACGCCAGGACCTTAGAGCCGGGGCGGCTCGCTCGGCAGCGGGCGGGGGTACGGGCCACAAAGCCGCCCTTCTCAGGCTAGAGGTTTCATTTAGGGAGGAACCCTCGGGGACCCCACCCGGGCAGGTGAGGCCTCACGCGCGGCGCCGCTTTTAGCCCCTTTTAACTTTCGCGACGCCGCCGCCTCGCTCTCGGCTCGGCCAACCCCCGCCACACGCAGCTGCTCGCGGCCGGCACCCGCGGGTACCCGGAACCGAGGACGACACCGGCGCCTCACGCGTTTTAGGACACCTGAAAACTCACGGGGCCACGCAGCAGTCACAAAGCCGGTTGCGGTAGACCGGTCCCCGAACCCTGCCCCAGCGCCGGGGGGGAGGTGGAAAGGGGAGGATGCGGCAAGGCACGCGCCGGGCCGCTAACGCCACGGCTCCCCCCCGCTCGAGCCGCTCGGGGCTGGGGGAACGAGGACGACACCTCACACGCGACGGGAAGCGAAGTGGAAAGGAAGACCGCCCTTGCCCTGCCGGCCGGGGGCCCTTTCCGACGCGACCCGAAAGGCCTCATCGATCAACAAGGACAGAAGGAAAGGAAGCCAGCGGAGGCCCCACGGCCTCGCTCTTCTGGGACAGACACAGCCACGCGCACCCGCCACCGCCCTCGGGAGCAGCCAGCAGGCACGGGGCTCGGCGTGCGGGCAACACGCCGGAGGAGCAAACGGGGCGCCCTCCAGAGATGGGGGGGGGGGCAAGCTGCACCGGGCCGCACCGGCTCACAGGGCACCTCTGCCTCCCCGAAATGTGGGCTTGCATTTTCCCTCAAGCTGCACCGAGTTACATCTCCATCACGGGGCGCCCCTCTGGAGCCAGGAGGAAGCCGTGCTGGGGCACCGGCTTGCCCTCCTCCCCCCATGCCGGGCTCCATAGCATACGAGTGGCCAGTCACCGCCGCTGGCTTTTCCCTTAGATGCCGTGCCCCCGCGGGCTGCGGCTTTGGCCATGGGGGGGAACCCCCGTGAAGAGGGTCCAGTGCTGGGAACTCTCTCTGCCCCTTACCGGGCTCTCTCTCGCCGTGCCTGGACGGGCTTGCTTTCCATTCTTGGTGGGACCGACGCCGGCACCACGTCTCCCCGGCTTTCTCTGCCCCCGTGCCCCACCGGGCAAACTTCGCTTCGGGGGTTCCACACTTCGGCAGTGGCCGGCGCCAGCCACTCGTCAACTTTTTTTCTTTTCCCCGCTTTCGTTGCTGAGCCCGGGCTGGGCTCCGGCTCACGGACGAGCGAAACCCATCCAACACCGCTGAGGGTGCGCCAGCGGCCGCTCCAAACCGCCGCGCCTTTGTTCGGCCCCGCGGGTCCCCTCTCTGACCCGGGCGAAAGCCACCGAGAAGCCAGACGGACCCCTGCCCAGCCGCCTGGCGGGTGGCTTGGAGCAGCCGCTCGGCAGCGCTGCCCTGGGAGTGCTCGGCGTCACTCGTTCCCTCATATACGGAACTGGAGGGCCGTCAGCTCCGCGAGCGCACAACCAGCCGACCTCCGCCCAGCGGCAGGTCGCAGAAATCACGCCGGCTTGTACGATGACGTAGGCGGAGGCAGAGCGCAACAGCGACCCCTTGGCGACAAGCGCGATCTCCGCGGAGAGCACGTCTACTCGCCGAGGGAGAGCACGTCTACTCGCCGAGGGAGAGCACGTCTACTCGCCGAGGGAGAGCACGTCTACTCGCCCAGGGAGAGCACGTCTACTCGCCCAGGGAGAGCACGTCTACTCGCCGAGGGAGAGCACGTCTACTCGCCCAGGGAGAGCACGTCTACTCGCCGAGGGAGAGCACGTCTACTCGCCCAGGGAGAGCACGTCTACTCGCCCAGGGAGAGCACGTCTACTCGCCCAGGGAGAGCACGTCTACTCGCCCAGGGAGAGCACGTCTACTCGCCGAGGGAGAGCACGTCTACTCGCCGAGGGAGAGCACGTCTACTCGCCGAGGGAGAGCACGTCTACTCGCCCAGGGAGAGCACGTCTACTCGCCCAGGGAGAGCACGTCTACTCGCCCAGGGAGAGCACGTCTACTCGCCCAGGGAGAGCACGTCTACTCGCCCAGGGAGAGCACGTCTACTCGCCCAGGGAGAGCACGTCTACCTCCCGCCTGAGGGAGAGCACGGGGGGGGGGGGACAAAGACAGGCGGCAGCAGCTTCGGTGAACGTCACCCGGGAGGAGACTGGGGCCCTCCCGGGACCGTCCCGGGAAGACGACGTTCGGCACGAGATCCCGGCCGCGGCCGGACCGGCTCGAAGCCTCGCGGTCCCGGCAGCAGCCGGAGCCGCTCGCCGCCTCGGGCTCCCGGCCCCCTACAGATCCGGCGACTCGTTCGCGGGCGGCGGGGGGAGGCAGTGGAGGGGGTGCGGGGAGAAGCGGCAGCGGAGGCGGAGGGGGGGGGGGGCTCGAAGACAGCCGGCAGCCGCTTCGGTGAACGTCACCCAGGAGGCGATCGGGGCCGTCCCGGGGCCGTCCCGGGATGCCGGCTTCCGGCACGGGGTCCCGGCCGCGGCCGGACCGGCTCGTATCCCCGCGGCTCCGGCAGGGGGGGGGGGGGCTCGAAGACAGCCGGCAGCCGCTTCGGAGAACGTCACCCGGCCGGCGACCGCGGCCGTTCCGGGGCCGTCCCGGGAAGCCTGCGACAGGCACGGGGTCCCGGCCTCGGCCGGACCCGCACTGGGTGCCGCCGCCTCGGGCTCTCGGGACGGTATGGATCCGCCGACTCGTTCGCCGGCGGCGGGGGGAGGCAGTGGAGGGGGTGCGGGGAGAAGCGGCAGCGGAGGCGGAGGGGGGGGGGGGCTCGAAGACAGCCGGCAGCCGCTTCGGTGAACGTCACCCGGCCGGCGACCGGGGCCGTCCCGGGGCTGTCCGGGGATGCCGGCTTCCGGCACGGGGGTCCCGGCCGCGGCCGGACCGGCTCGAATCCCCGCGGTCCCGACAGCAGCCGGAGCCGCTCGCCGTTCGGGCTCCCGGCACCCTACAGATCCGGCGACTCGTTCGCGGGCGGCGGGGGGAGGCAGTGGAGGGGGTGCGGGCAGAAGCGGCCGCGGAGGCGGAGGGGGGGGGGGGGGGCTCGAAGACAGCCGGCAGCCGCTTCGGTGAACGTCACCCAGGAGGCGATCGGGGCCGTCCCGGGGCCGTCCCGGGATGCCGGCTTCCGGCACGGGGGTCCCGGCCGCGGCCGGACCGGCTCGTATCCCCGCGGCTCCGGCAGGGGGGGGGGGGCTCGAAGACAGCCGGCAGCCGCTTCGGAGAACGTCACCCGGCCGGCGACCGCGGCCGTTCCGGGGCCGTCCCGGGAAGCCTGCGACAGGCACGGGGGTCCCGGCCTCGGCCGGACCCGCACTGGGTGCCGCCGCCTCGGGCTCTCGGGACGGTATGGATCCGCCGACTCGTTCGCCGGCGGCGGGGGGAGGCAGTGGAGGGGGTGCGGGGAGAAGCGGCAGCGGAGGCGGAGGGGGGGGGGGGGCTCGAAGACAGCCGGCAGCCGCTTCGGTGAACGTCACCCGGCCGGCGACCGGGGCCGTCCCGGGGCTGTCCGGGGATGCCGGCTTCCGGCACGGGGGTCCCGGCCGCGGCCGGAGCGGCTCGAATCCCCGCGGTCCCGGCAGCAGCCGGAGCCGCTCGCCGTTCGGGCTCCCGGCACCCTACAGATCCGGCGACTCGTTCGCCGGCGGCGGGGGGAGGCAGTGGAGGGGGTGCGGGGAGAAGCGGCAGCGGAGGCGGAGGGGGGGGGGGGGCTCGAAGACAGCCGGCAGCCGCTTCGGTGAACGTCACCCGGGAGGCGACCGGGACCGGCCCGGGAAGCCATCGTCCGGCCCGGGATCCCGGCCGCGGCCGGACCGGCTCGAATCCCCGCGGCCCCGGCACGGGGGAGGCCCAAAGACTGGCGGCAGCCGCTTCGCTGAACGTCACCCCGGCCGGCGACCGGGGCCGTCCCGGGGCCGTCCCGGGATGCCGGCTTCCGGCACGGGGGTCCCGGCCGCGGCCGGACCGGCTCGAATCCCCGCGGTCCCGGCAGCAGCCGGAGCCGCTCGCCGTTCGGGCTCCCGGCACCCTACGGATCCGCCGACTCGTTCGCCGGCGGCGGGGGGAGGCAGTGGAGGGGGTGCGGGCAGAAGCGGCAGCGGAGGCGGAGGGGGGGGGGGCTCGAAGACAGCCGGCAGCCGCTTCGGTGAACGTCACCCGGCCGGCGACCGGGGCCGTCCCGGGGCCGTCCGGGGATGCCGGCTTCCGGCACGGGGGTCCCGGCCGCGGCCGGAGCGGCTCGAATCCCCGCGGTCCCGGCAGCAGCCGGAGCCGCTCGCCGTTCTGGGCTCCCGGCACCCTACAGATCCGGCGACTCGTTCGCCGGCGGCGGGGGGAGGCAGTGGAGGGGGTGCGGGGAGAAGCGGCAGCGGAGGCGGAGGGGGGGGGGGGGCTCGAAGACAGCCGGCAGCCGCTTCGGTGAACGTCACCCGGGAGGCGACCGGGACCGGCCCGGGAAACCATCGTCCGGCCCGGGATCCCGGCCGCGGCCGGACCGGCTCGAAGCCCCGCGGCCCCGGCACGGGGGAGGCCCAAAGACTGGCGGCAGCCGCTTCGCTGAACGTCACCCGGCCGGCGACCGGGGCCGTCCCGGGGCCGTCCCGGGATGCCGGCTTCCGGCACGGGGGTCCCGGCCGCGGCCGGACCGGCTCGAATCCCCGCGGTCCCGGCAGCAGCCGGAGCCGCTCGCCGTTCGGGCTCCCGGCACCCTACGGATCCGCCGACTCGTTCGCGGGCGGCGGGGGGAGGCAGTGGAGGGGGTGCGGGCAGAAGCGGCCGCGGAGGCGGAGGGGGGGGGGGGGCTCGAAGACAGCCGTCAGCCGCTTCGGTGAACGTCACCCGGGAGGCGACCGGGACCGGCCCGGGAAGCCATCGTCCGGCCCCGGATCCCGGCCGCGGCCGGACCGGCTCGAAGCCCCGCGGCCCCGGCACGGGGGAGGCCCAAAGACTGGCGGCAGCCGCTTCGCTGAACGTCACCCGGCCGGCGACCGGGGCCGTCCCGGGGCCGTCCCGGGATGCCGGCTTCCGGCACGGGGGTCCCGGCCGCGGCCGGACCGGCTCGAATCCCCGCGGTCCCGGCAGCAGCCGGAGCCGCTCGCCGTTCGGGCTCCCGGCACCCTACGGATCCGGCGACTCGTTCGCCGGCGGCGGGGGGGAGGCAGTGGAGGCGGTGCGGGGAGAAGCGGCAGCGGAGGCGGAGGGGGGGCGGGGGGGACGATAGTGGCGGGGGGGCGGGGGGTGCTCGAAGGCAGCCGGCAGCCGGTTCGGTGAACATTCGCCGGGGCGGGGGGGGCGACCTGTCCGTGCCCGGGGCAGCCCCGGGAAGCCGGCAGCCAGCACGGGGTCCCGGCAGCACCTGTTCCCTGCCCTGGGACTTGCCGTGCCCGGCGGCCGGTTGCCGGGTGGGGGGGAGCGATGAGAGGCGGGGCGCAGCGGCCGGGGCAGCGCCGGGCCGCAGCGGGGGGCTGGGCGGGTGGGGTAGGCGTCGAGCGGCAAGCCCTCGGCTGCAGCGAATGTTCGGCGGTGCGGGGCGGGGGGGGGACGGGACGACACGTTGGGGGCGCCGAGTCCGAGCCACCCCCGGCCCCAGGGGCGGCCGGAGGGGGAGGCCGGTGCCTGGCCCTGGGAGCTGCTGGGCGCCGGATGGCCGAGGGTGCGTCAGAAGCCGCCCGAGCGGTCGAGCAGGTCCTCCAGAAAGGCCTAGGGTGGCTTCGAGGGCCCCGGGAGCAGTCGAGGGAGGCCTCCAGGCAGGTCTGGAGTGGATGGGAGGCCTTCCAAAGCAGACAAGGGAGGCTGCCAGCGGGGGCCTAGGCTGGCACTGCAGCCTGTAAATGGTTGGGGGGGGGGCCTCTGGTGCGGCCTGGAGTCTCTGGGTGGCGTCCAGAGAGGTGCAAAAGATCCTCTGGTGCGGCCTGTGGTGGCGGAGAAGCCTGCAGAGCGTGCGGGGGAGGCTTCTGGTGCGGCCTGGGGTGGGTCGGAAGCCTGCAGAGCGTGCGGGGGGAGGCTTCTGTTGGGGCCTGGGGTGGGTCAGAAGCCTACAGAGCGTGCGGGGGGAGGCTTCTGGTGCGGCCTGGGGTGGGTCGGAAGCCTGCAGAGCGTGCGGGGAGAGGCTTCTGTTGGGGCCTGGGGTGGCTGAGAAGCCTGCAGAGCGTGCGGGAGAGGCTTCTGCTGCGGCCTGGGGTGGCTGAGAAGCCTGCAGAGCGTGCGGGAGAGGCTTCTGCTGCGGCCTGGGGTGGCTGAGAAGCCTGCAGAGCGTGCGGGGAGAGGCTTCTGGTGCGGCCTGGGGTGGCTGAGAAGCCTGCAGAGCGTGCGGGAGAGGCTTCTGCTGCGGCCTGGGGTGGCTGAGAAGCCTGCAGAGCGTGCGGGAGAGGCTTCTGCTGCGGCCTGGGGTGGCTGAGAAGCCTGCAGAGCGTGCGGGAGAGGCTTCTGCTGCGGCCTGGGGTGGCTGAGAAGCCTGCAGGGCGTGCGGGGAGAGGCTTCTGCTGCGGCCTGGGGTGGGTGGGAAGCCTGCAGAGCGTGCGGGGGAGGCTTCTGGTGCGGCCTGGGGTGGCTGAGAAGCCTGCAGAGCGTGCGGGGGAGGCTTCTGGTGCGGCCTGGGGTGGCTGAGAAGCCTGCAGAGCGTGCGGGAGAGGCTTCTGGTGCGGCCTGGGGTGGCTGAGAAGCCTGCAGAGCGTGCGGGGGAGGCTTCTGGTGCGGCCTGGGGTGGCTGAGAAGCCTGAAGAGCGTGCGGGAGAGAGGCTTCTGCTGCGGCCTGGGGTGGCTGAGAAGCCTGCAGAGCGTGCGGGGGAGGCTTCTGGTGCGGCCTGGGGTGGCTGAGAAGCCTGCAGAGCGTGCGGGAGAGGCTTCTGGTGCGGCCTGGGGTGGCTGAGAAGCCTGCAGAGCGTGCGGGAGAGGCTTCTGCTGCGGCCTGGGGTGGCTGAGAAGCCTGCAGAGCGTGCGGGGGAGGCTTCTGGTGCGGCCTGGGGTGGGTCGGAAGCCTGCAGAGCATGCGGGGGGAGGCTTCTGCTGCGGCCTGGGGTGGCTGAGAAGCCTGCAGAGCGTGCGGGGGAGGCTTCTGGTGCGGCCTGGGGTGGCTGAGAAGCCTGCAGAGCGTGCGGGAGAGGCTTCTGGTGCGGCCTGGGGTGGCTGAGAAGCCTGCAGTGCGTGCGGGGGAGGCTTCTGCTGCGGCCTGGGGTGGCTGAGAAGCCTGCAGAGCGTGCGGGAGAGGCTTCTGCTGCGGCCAGGGGTGGGTCGGAAGCCTGCAGAGCTTGCGGGGGAGGCTTCTGGTGCGGCCTGGGGTGGGTCGGAAGCCTGCAGAGCATGCGGGGGAGGCTTCTGCTGCGGCCTGGGGTCTCTGGGTGGCCTCTAGAGAGGTGCAAAAGACCCTCTGGGTTGGGCTGGGGTGGCTCTTGGACCCCTGCCACACAGTGGAGAGAGGCCTCCGGCCCGCCACCTGTGTCCCTGTGTGCCTGAGTGCCTGTGTCCCTGTGTCCCTGTGTCCCTGTGTCCCTGAGTGCCTGAGTGCCTGTGTCCCTGTGTCCCTGTGTCCCTGTGTCCCTGAGTGCCTGAGTGCCTGTGTCCCTGTGTCCCTGTGTCCCTGAGTGCCTGAGTGCCTGAGTGCCTGTGTCCCTGTGTCCTTGTGTCCCTGTGTCCCTGTGTGCCTGAGTGCCTGTGTCCCTGTGTCCCTGTCTGTGTACCTGTGTGCGAGTGTCCGGCACGCCACCCAGCGGCGGCGGGCAAGCAGGTAGGCGGTGTGGGCGGGCCGGCGAGGGCCAGTGTGAGTTTGGGGGGTGGGAGGGGAGGCGGCAGCTGGAAGCGTCAGAGGAGGGGGGCGTGGCTCCGGCTGGCCCCGGGAGCAGGTTCCCGGGACCGGGACCGGCTGGACCCGGCGGGTGGTTGATCCCGGGGCGGGGGGGCAGAGGCGGCGGGAAGCGGCAGCTGCGTGTGCGGCGGGGGGGGTGGAGGGCGAACCGCGGCGGGAAGCGGATGCTTCAGAGCAGGTTACGGGGGCGGGGACGGACGACACCACCTGTCCCCGCCCCGGGACGGGCTGGACCCGGCGCCCTGGACCCGGCGCCGTGTACCCGCCGCCGCCCCCGCCGCCGCCCCCCCTCCGCCACCCCGGGACCCCGACGTTTTTTGGCGCCCGCGCCTTTTTTTGCTCCCCGCCTGCCCGCGCTGCCCCGGGCCCTCCCCCGGGGCGGGGCGGGAGGGAGGGACGGACGGACGGGTAGCCGGGGATCTCCGAGCGCGCGCCACCAGACCGAGGCGGGTCCCGGCGGCGGCGGCGGCGGCGGCGGGGCGGCGGCGGCAGCAAGCGACGGCGGGGGGGGCAGGCTAGGGAGAGAGGGGGAGCGGCATGCGGTAGGGCTGGGGGGTTTGTTTCGGGGGGGAGGGGTGGGGGGGGGTGGCAGCGGTCAGCGGAGAGCGGGGAGAGGGGGAGCGGCATGCGGTAGGGCTGGGGTGTTTTTGGGGTGGGGGCGTTGGGGGGGATTAGCGGAGCGGGCGGGCAGCCGAGCCAAGCGGCAAGCCGGGGGGGCGGGCGAGGGCGGCTTTAGGGCCGGAGGAGCGGAGCGCAACCTCCCCCGTGCAGGCTCCAGCGTGGAGAGCAGCAAGTTTTTGGGGACGGGGGACGACGGACGGGAGGGGCAGCGGCGAGAGGCTAGCTGCGGCAAGGGGCACCGGCACGGCCGCCCTAACAGCGCCGCCTCGGTCGCAGGGGTTAGAGAGCAGCCGGGCAGCCCGGGAGGGAAAGCGGCAGCCCGCGAAGGGGGGAAGGGGGGGCTCCGCGCAAACCGCTAACGGGAGCCGGGGGGGTGTGGGGAGCTGGGGGTGGCAGCAGCGGCAAGAGGCAACGTCGGGAGGGGGGGCTCCGCGCAAACCGGTAACGGGGGCCGGGGGGTGTGGGGGGGGGCGGTGGCGGCCGCGGCAAGAGGCAACGGCAGGCGGGGGGGCTCCGCGCAAACCGGCTGCGGGGGGGGGGGGGGGCGGGGGGTAGCGGCAAGAGGCAACGGCGGGAAGGGGGGGCTCCGCGCAAACCGCTAACGGGAGCCGGGGGTGTGGGGAGCTGGGGGTGGCAGCAGCGGGCAAGAGGCAACGTCGGGAGGGGGGGGCTCCGCGCAAACCGGTAACGGGGGCCGGGGGGTGTGGGGGGGGGCGGTGGCGGCCGCGGCAAGAGGCAACGGCAGGCGGGGGGGCTCCGCGCAAACCGGCAGCGGGGGGGGGGGGGGGCGGGGGGTAGCGGCAAGAGGCAACGGCGGGAAGGGGGGGCTCCGCGCAAACCGCTAACGGGAGCCGGGGGGTGTGGGGAGCTGGGGGTGGCAGCAGCGGCAAGAGGCAACGTCGGGAGGGGGGGCTCCGCGCAAACCGGTAACGGGGGCCCGGGGGTGTGGAGGGGGGCGGTGGTGGCCGCGGCGAGAGGCAACGGCAGGCGGGGGGCGCTCCGCGCAAACCGGCAGCGGGGGGGGGGCGGGGGGTAACGGCAAGAGGCAACGGCGGGAAGGGGGGCCTCCGCGCAAACCGGCAGCGGGGGGGGGCGGGGGGTAGCGGCAAGAGGCAACGGCGGGAAGGGGGGGCTCCGCGCAAACCGGCAGCGGGGGGGGGGGCGGGGGTAGCGGCAAGAGGCAACGGCGGGAAGGGGGGGCTCCGCGCAAACCGGCAGCGGGGGGGGGGCGGGGGGTAGCGGCAAGAGGCAACGGCGGGAAGGGGGGGCTCCGCGCAAACCGGCAGCGGGGGGGGGCGGGGGGTAGCGGCAAGAGGCAACGGCGGGAAGGGGGAGCTCCGCGCAAACCGGCAGCGGGGGGGGGGGGCGGGTGGGTAGCGGCAAGAGGCAACGTCGGGAGGGGGGGCTCCGCGCAAACCGGCAGCGGGGGGGGGCGGGGGGTAGCGGC
>NW_027142686.1:182500-190000 GCF_026170545.1 Melanerpes formicivorus
AGAGGGTCCAGTGCTGGGAACTCTCTCTGCCCCTTACCGGGCTCTCTCTCGCCGTGCCTGGACGGGCTTGCTTTCCATTCTTGGTGGGACCGACGCCGGCACCACGTCTCCCCGGCTTTCTCTGCCCCCGTGCCCCACCGGGCAAACTTCGCTTCGGGGGTTCCACACTTCGGCAGTGGCCGGCGCCAGCCACTCGTCAACTTTTTTTCTTTTCCCCGCTTTCGTTGCTGAGCCCGGGCTGGGCTCCGGCTCACGGACGAGCGAAACCCATCCAACACCGCTGAGGGTGCGCCAGCGGCCGCTCCAAACCGCCGCGCCTTTGTTCGGCCCCGCGGGTCCCCTCTCTGACCCGGGCGAAAGCCACCGAGAAGCCAGACGGACCCCTGC
Source organism: Melanerpes formicivorus (assembly GCF_026170545.1). Lineage (NCBI taxonomy): Eukaryota > Metazoa > Chordata > Aves > Piciformes > Picidae > Melanerpes > Melanerpes formicivorus. Next base: position 182,888 of record NW_027142686.1, read on the forward strand.
CCAGCCGCCTGGCGGGTGGCTTGGAGCAGCCGCTCGGCAGCGCTGCCCTGGGAGTGCTCGGCGTCACTCGTTCCCTCATATACGGAACTGGAGGGCCGTCAGCTCCCCGAGCGCACAACCAGCTGACCTCCGCCCAGCGGCAGGTCGCAGAAATCACGCCGGCTTGTACGATGACGTAGGCGGAGGCAGAGCGCAACAGCGACCCCTTGGCGACAAGCGCGATCTCCGCGGAGAGCACGTCTACTCGCCGAGGGAGAGCACGTCTACTCGCCGAGGGAGAGCACGTCTACTCGCCGAGGGAGAGCACGTCTACTCGCCGAGGGAGAGCACGTCTACTCGCCCAGGGAGAGCACGTCTACTCGCCCAGGGAGAGCACGTCTACTCGCCCAGGGAGAGCACGTCTACTCGCCGAGGGAGAGCACGTCTACTCGCCCAGGGAGAGCACGTCTACTCGCCCAGGGAGAGCACGTCTACTCGCCCAGGGAGAGCACGTCTACTCGCCCAGGGAGAGCACGTCTACTCGCCGAGGGAGAGCACGTCTACTCGCCGAGGGAGAGCACGTCTACTCGCCCAGGGAGAGCACGTCTACTCGCCCAGGGAGAGCACGTCTACTCGCCCAGGGAGAGCACGTCTACTCGCCCAGGGAGAGCACGTCTACTCGCCCAGGGAGAGCACGTCTACTCGCCCAGGGAGAGCACGTCTACTCGCCCAGGGAGAGCACGTCTACCTCCCGCCTGAGGGAGAGCACGGGGGGGGGGGGACAAAGACAGGCGGCAGCAGCTTCGGTGAACGTCACCCGGGAGGCGACCGGGGCTGTCCCGGGGCAGTCCCGGGAAGCCGGCGTCCGACACAGGGAACCGTCAGCTGCCGGACCGGGGCGAATCCCCGCGGCCACGGCAGGGGTGGGGGCTCGAAGACAGCCGGCAGCCGCTTCGGTGAACGTCACCCGGGAGGAGACTGGGGCCCTCCCGGGACCGTCCCGGGAAGACGACGTTCGGCACGAGATCCCGGCCGCGGCCGGACCGGCTCGAAGCCTCGCGGTCCCGGCAGCAGCCGGAGCCGCTCGCCGCCTCGGGCTCCCGGCCCCCTACAGATCCGGCGACTCGTTCGCGGGCGGCGGGGGGAGGCAGTGGAGGGGGTGCGGGGAGAAGCGGCAGCGGAGGCGGAGGGGGGGGGGGCTCGAAGACAGCCGGCAGCCGCTTCGGTGAACGTCACCCAGGAGGCGATCGGGGCCGTCCCGGGGCCGTCCCGGGATGCCGGCTTCCGGCACGGGGTCCCGGCCGCGGCCGGACCGGCTCGTATCCCCGCGGCTCCGGCAGGGGGGGGGGGGGCTCGAAGACAGCCGGCAGCCGCTTCGGAGAACGTCACCCGGCCGGCGACCGCGGCCGTTCCGGGGCCGTCCCGGGAAGCCTGCGACAGGCACGGGGTCCCGGCCTCGGCCGGACCCGCACTGGGTGCCGCCGCCTCGGGCTCTCGGGACGGTATGGATCCGCCGACTCGTTCGCCGGCGGCGGGGGGAGGCAGTGGAGGGGGTGCGGGGAGAAGCGGCAGCGGAGGCGGAGGGGGGGGGGGGCTCGAAGACAGCCGGCAGCCGCTTCGGTGAACGTCACCCGGCCGGCGACCGGGGCCGTCCCGGGGCTGTCCGGGGATGCCGGCTTCCGGCACGGGGTCCCGGCCGCGGCCGGACCGGCTCGAATCCCCGCGGTCCCGACAGCAGCCGGAGCCGCTCGCCGTTCGGGCTCCCGGCACCCTACAGATCCGGCGACTCGTTCGCGGGCGGCGGGGGGGAGGCAGTGGAGGGGGTGCGGGCAGAAGCGGCCGCGGAGGCGGAGGGGGGGGGGGGGGCTCGAAGACAGCCGTCAGCCGCTTCGGTGAACGTCACCCGGGAGGCGACCGGGACCGGCCCGGGAAGCCATCGTCCGGCCCCGGATCCCGGCCGCGGCCGGACCGGCTCGAATCCCCGCGGCCCCGGCACGGGGGAGGCCCAAAGACTGGCGGCAGCCGCTCCGCTGAACGTCACCCGGCCGGCGACCGGGGCCGTCCCGGGGCCGTCCCGGGATGCCGGCTTCCGGCACGGGGTCCCGGCCGCGGCCGGACCGGCTCGAATCCCCGCGGTCCCGGCAGCAGCCGGAGCCGCTCGCCGTTCGGGCTCCCGGCACCCTACGGATCCGCCGACTCGTTCGCCGGCGGCGGGGGGAGGCAGTGGAGGGGGTGCGGGCAGAAGCGGCAGCGGAGGCGGAGGGGGGGGGGGCTCGAAGACAGCCGGCAGCCGCTTCGGTGAACGTCACCCGGCCGGCGACCGGGGCCGTCCCGGGGCTGTCCGGGGATGCCGGCTTCCGGCACGGGGGTCCCGGCCGCGGCCGGAGCGGCTCGAATCCCCGCGGTCCCGGCAGCAGCCGGAGCCGCTCGCCGTTCGGGCTCCCGGCACCCTACAGATCCGGCGACTCGTTCGCCGGCGGCGGGGGGAGGCAGTGGAGGGGGTGCGGGGAGAAGCGGCAGCGGAGGCGGAGGGGGGGGGGGGGCTCGAAGACAGCCGGCAGCCGCTTCGGTGAACGTCACCCGGGAGGCGACCGGGACCGGCCCGGGAAGCCATCGTCCGGCCCGGGATCCCGGCCGCGGCCGGACCGGCTCGAATCCCCGCGGCCCCGGCACGGGGGAGGCCCAAAGACTGGCGGCAGCCGCTTCGCTGAACGTCACCCGGCCGGCGACCGGGGCCGTCCCGGGGCCGTCCCGGGATGCCGGCTTCCGGCACGGGGTCCCGGCCGCGGCCGGAGCGGCTCGAAGCCCCGCGGCCCCGGCAGCAGCCGGAGCCGCTCGCCGTTCGGGCTCCCGGCACCCTACGGATCCGGCGACTCGTTCGCCGGCGGCGGGGGGAGGCAGTGGAGGGGGTGCGGGCAGAAGCGGCAGCGGAGGCGGAGGGGGGGGGGGCTCGAAGACAGCCGGCAGCCGCTTCGGTGAACGTCACCCGGCCGGCGACCGGGGCCGTCCCGGGGCTGTCCGGGGATGCCGGCTTCCGGCACGGGGTCCCGGCCGCGGCCGGAGCGGCTCGAATCCCCGCGGTCCCGGCAGCAGCCGGAGCCGCTCGCCGTTCGGGCTCCCGGCACCCTACAGATCCGGCGACTCGTTCGCCGGCGGCGGGGGGAGGCAGTGGAGGGGGTGCGGGGAGAAGCGGCAGCGGAGGCGGAGGGGGGGGGGGGGCTCGAAGACAGCCGGCAGCCGCTTCGGTGAACGTCACCCGGGAGGCGACCGGGACCGGCCCGGGAAGCCATCGTCCGGCCCGGGATCCCGGCCGCGGCCGGACCGGCTCGAATCCCCGCGGCCCCGGCACGGGGGAGGCCCAAAGACTGGCGGCAGCCGCTTCGCTGAACGTCACCCGGCCGGCGACCGGGGCCGTCCCGGGGCCGTCCCGGGATGCCGGCTTCCGGCACGGGGGTCCCGGCCGCGGCCGGACCGGCTCGAATCCCCGCGGTCCCGGCAGCAGCCGGAGCCGCTCGCCGTTCGGGCTCCCGGCACCCTACGGATCCGCCGACTCGTTCGCGGGCGGCGGGGGGAGGCAGTGGAGGGGGTGCGGGCAGAAGCGGCCGCGGAGGCGGAGGGGGGGGGGGGGCTCGAAGACAGCCGTCAGCCGCTTCGGTGAACGTCACCCGGGAGGCGACCGGGACCGGCCCGGGAAGCCATCGTCCGGCCCCGGATCCCGGCCGCGGCCGGACCGGCTCGAAGCCCCGCGGCCCCGGCACGGGGGAGGCCCAAAGACTGGCGGCAGCCGCTTCGCTGAACGTCACCCGGCCGGCGACCGGGGCCGTCCCGGGGCCGTCCCGGGATGCCGGCTTCCGGCACGGGGTCCCGGCCGCGGCCGGACCGGCTCGAATCCCCGCGGTCCCGGCAGCAGCCGGAGCCGCTCGCCGTTCGGGCTCCCGGCACCCTACGGATCCGGCGACTCGTTCGCCGGCGGCGGGGGGAGGCAGTGGAGGCGGTGCGGGGAGAAGCGGCAGCGGAGGCGGAGGGGGGGGCGGGGGGGACGATAGTGGCGGGGGGCGGGGGGTGCTCGAAGGCAGCCGGCAGCCGGTTCGGTGAACATTCGCCGGGGCGGGGGGGGCGACCTGTCCGTGCCCGGGGCAGCCCCGGGAAGCCGGCAGCCAGCACGGGGTCCCGGCAGCACCTGTTCCCTGCCCTGGGACTTGCCGTGCCCGGCGGCCGGTTGCCGGGTGGGGGGAGCGATGAGAGGCGGGGCGCAGCGGCCGGGGCAGCGCCGGGCCGCAGCGGGGGGGCTGGGCGGGTGGGGTAGGCGTCGAGCGGCAAGCCCTCGGCTGCAGCGAATGTTCGGCGGTGCGGGGCGGGGGGGGGACGGGACGACACGTTGGGGGCGCCGAGTCCGAGCCACCCCCGGCCCCAGGGGCGGCCGGAGGGGGAGGCCGGTGCCTGGCCCTGGGAGCTGCTGGGCGCCGGATGGCCGAGGGTGCGTCAGAAGCCGCCCGAGCGGTCGAGCAGGTCCTCCAGAAAGGCCTAGGGTGGCTTCGAGGGCCCCGGGAGCAGTCGAGGGAGGCCTCCAGGCAGGTCTGGAGTGGATGGGAGGCCTTCCAAAGCAGACAAGGGAGGCTGCCAGCGGGGCCTAGGCTGGCACTGCAGCCTGTAAATGGTTGGGGGGGGGGGCCTCTGGTGCGGCCTGGAGTCTCTGGGTGGCGTCCAGAGAGGTGCAAAAGATCCTCTGGTGCGGCCTGTGGTGGCGGAGAAGCCTGCAGAGCGTGCGGGGGAGGCTTCTGGTGCGGCCTGGGGTGGGTCGGAAGCCTGCAGAGCGTGCGGGGGAGGCTTCTGTTGGGGCCTGGGGTGGGTCAGAAGCCTACAGAGCGTGCGGGGGAGGCTTCTGGTGCGGCCTGGGGTGGGTCGGAAGCCTGCAGAGCGTGCGGGAGAGGCTTCTGTTGGGGCCTGGGGTGGCTGAGAAGCCTGCAGAGCGTGCGGGAGAGGCTTCTGCTGCGGCCTGGGGTGGCTGAGAAGCCTGCAGGGCGTGCGGGAGAGGCTTCTGCTGCGGCCTGGGGTGGGTGGGAAGCCTGCAGAGTGTGCGGGGGAGGCTTCTGGTGCGGCCTGGGGTGGCTGAGAAGCCTGCAGAGCGTGCGGGGGAGGCTTCTGGTGCGGCCTGGGGTGGCTGAGAAGCCTGCAGAGCGTGCGGGAGAGGCTTCTGGTGCGGCCTGGGGTGGCTGAGAAGCCTGCAGAGCGTGCGGGGGAGGCTTCTGGTGCGGCCTGGGGTGGCTGAGAAGCCTGCAGAGCGTGCGGGAGAGGCTTCTGCTGCGGCCTGGGGTGGCTGAGAAGCCTGCAGAGCGTGCGGGGGAGGCTTCTGGTGCGGCCTGGGGTGGCTGAGAAGCCTGCAGAGCGTGCGGGGAGAGGCTTCTGGTGCGGCCTGGGGTGGCTGAGAAGCCTGCAGAGCGTGCGGGAGAGGCTTCTGCTGCGGCCTGGGGTGGCTGAGAAGCCTGCAGAGCGTGCGGGGGGAGGCTTCTGGTGCGGCCTGGGGTGGGTCGGAAGCCTGCAGAGCATGCGGGGGAGGCTTCTGCTGCGGCCTGGGGTGGCTGAGAAGCCTGCAGAGCGTGCGGGGGAGGCTTCTGGTGCGGCCTGGGGTGGCTGAGAAGCCTGCAGAGCGTGCGGGAGAGGCTTCTGGTGCGGCCTGGGGTGGCTGAGAAGCCTGCAGTGCGTGCGGGGGAGGCTTCTGCTGCGGCCTGGGGTGGCTGAGAAGCCTGCAGAGCGTGCGGGAGAGGCTTCTGCTGCGGCCTGGGGTGGGTCGGAAGCCTGCAGAGCGTGCGGGAGAGGCTTCTGCTGCGGCCAGGGGTGGGTCGGAAGCCTGCAGAGCTTGCGGGGGAGGCTTCTGGTGCGGCCTGGGGTGGGTCGGAAGCCTGCAGAGCATGCGGGGGAGGCTTCTGCTGCGGCCTGGGGTCTCTGGGTGGCCTCTAGAGAGGTGCAAAAGACCCTCTGGGTTGGGCTGGGGTGGCTCTTGGACCCCTGCCACACAGTGGAGAGAGGCCTCCGGCCCGCCACCTGTGTCCCTGTGTGCCTGAGTGCCTGTGTCCCTGTGTCCCTGTGTCCCTGTGTCCCTGAGTGCCTGAGTGCCTGTGTCCCTGTGTCCCTGTGTCCCTGTGTCCCTGAGTGCCTGAGTGCCTGTGTCCCTGTGTCCCTGTGTCCCTGAGTGCCTGAGTGCCTGAGTGCCTGTGTCCCTGTGTCCTTGTGTCCCTGTGTCCCTGTGTGCCTGAGTGCCTGTGTCCCTGTGTCCCTGTCTGTGTACCTGTGTGCGAGTGTCCGGCACGCCACCCAGCGGCGGCGGGCAAGCAGGTAGGCGGGTGGGCGGGCCGGCGAGGGCCAGTGTGAGTTTGGGGGGTGGGAGGGGAGGCGGCAGCTGGAAGCGTCAGAGGAGGGGGCGTGGCTCCGGCTGGCCCCGGGAGCAGGTTCCCGGGACCGGGACCGGCTGGACCCGGCGGGTGGTTGATCCCGGGGCGGGGGGCAGAGGCGGCGGGAAGCGGCAGCTGCGTGTGCGGCGGGGGGGTGGAGGGCGAACCGCGGCGGGAAGCGGATGCTTCAGAGCAGGTTACGGGGGCGGGGACGGACGACACCACCTGTCCCCGCCCCGGGACGGGCTGGACCCGGCGCCCTGGACCCGGCGCCGTGTACCCGCCGCCGCCCCCGCCGCCGCCCCCCTCCGCCACCCCGGGACCCCGACGTTTTTTGGCGCCCGCGCCTTTTTTTGCTCCCCGCCTGCCCGCGCTGCCCCGGGCCCTCCCCCGGGGCGGGGCGGGAGGGAGGGACGGACGGACGGGTAGCCGGGGATCTCCGAGCGCGCGCCACCAGACCGAGGCGGGGTCCCGGCGGCGGCGGCGGCGGCGGCGGCGGCGGCGGCGGCAGCAAGCGACGGCGGGGGGGGCAGGCTAGGGAGAGAGGGGGAGCGGCATGCGGTAGGGCTGGGGGGTTTGTTTCGGGGGGGAGGGGTGGGGGGGGGGTGGCAGCGGTCAGCGAGAGCGGGGAGAGGGGGAGCGGCATGCGGTAGGGCTGGGGTGTTTTTGGGGTGGGGGCGTTGGGGGGATTAGCGGGCGGGCGGGCAGCCGAGCCAAGCGGCAAGCCGGGGGGGCGGGCGAGGGC
>NW_027142686.1:197500-200000 GCF_026170545.1 Melanerpes formicivorus
GCCGCGCCCGCGCGGGAGTGCCGGGGGGGGCGAGGCCCGCGCCTCCTCCCCCAACCGGGCTCTCGTCTCCCCCAACGCCCCACCGGGCGTCGCTGGACCAACGGGGAACCCCTGCCGGCGAAGCCCCGGCGGGACGAACTCCGCGAGAGCGGGCGCTCCGGGAGCGGGGAGCTACGGAGCGCTCCCCGAGTCTGCACTTAGGGGGACGAAGGCCCCTCCCCGCCCGGGGGAGAGCCTGCGAGGCGACCCCAGCCGCGCCGCTCGGCGGGCACCGAGGCGGCGATTGATCGTCAAGCGACGCTCAGACAGGCGTAGCCCCGGGAGGAACCCGGGGCCGCAAGTGCGTTCGAAGTGTCGATGATCAATGTGTCCTGCAATTCACATTAATTCTCGCAGCTAGCTGCGTTCTTCATCGACGCACGAGCCGAGTGATCCACCGCTAAGAGTTGTCTGGCTTTTCGGCACCGCCCCGCCAGCGCGGAGGGGCCGGGACCGCTCGCAAAGGAGCGGCCCCTCGGAGAGCGCGGCACGGCGGCCGCTCGCCTCACATTGACCGTACAAGCACAGGAGAGGGGGGGAAAATAAAACGAAACCCCGAAGCGGCAAAAGCAAGGGGCGGGGAGCCCGCGCTCCCGGCTTTTTTCCCTCCCCCGAGGAGGGAAAAACGCACCTTGCGGCGCTTCGGGGCCGGACCAGGCGCCCGGGCTCGCTCCGACCTCGGCGCGGAGGAGGCCCGCCGCGCGCCGCCGGGAACGTGCCCCGAACCCGGCCTCGCCTCGCGTGCACGGGGAAATAAAACCCCCTTCGCTTCCCCACCCAACGGCGGGGGGGGGGTGTGTCTCTCGCTGGCCGCCCCGTGCCGTCGCGGAGACGCCACGAAGCGAGGCAGCGGAGACCCCCCCCCCCCCGCCCCGGGGAGCGAAGGGGGCCGGGCGCACAACCCCGCCGGAGGAGAGCGCGCGCGCGCCTCCGCACCGGCCCCTCCAACGCCGCCACCGCTGCGGCCCATCCCGGACTTTCTTTTCCCCCGCTTTGGCCCCGGGGCCGAGCCCCGGCCGGCTCGCGCCCTCGGGCGGCTTCCTCTCGCCACCGAACCCCCCCCGCCGCGGGGGACGGAAAACGGCTTGCGAGACGGAAAGCCCGAGCCCACGTGGGACGCCACCGCGGCGACCCGCCGGCCCTCGCCGGGCGGCGCACCCGCCGACCGACAAACCCCAGCGGCACGAGCCCCTTCCATCCTCCCCCGGCGCCACCGCGCCGCCGGCTTCGCTCGCTCGACCCCTTCCGTGGCCCCGCGGCCAGGCGGACAGCGGACGGCGCTGAGCCGGGGGGCGGGCCCCCGCTCTCCCCGTTTCCACGCGGAGACCGGGGGTGGGACGCCCCCGGCTGCCCGCCCGTCCCCCACCCGGCACGCGCCGGGAAGGCGAACGGGGAAGCCCGCGGGCAGGGCCCGGGACCGGGACAGCCGCAGCCGGTGGCAGGGTGCCCTCCGGCGAGGGACCGGAGCCGGAGACGCCGAGCGACGCCCGCCGCCGCTCGGACGCGGTCACGCCACCCGAAACCGGCCCCGGACGGGGGGGAACCGGCAGCGCGAGACCGCCGAGGGCGCCAGCTCGCCGGGGCCCCGCTCTGGGGCCTGGGCAAAGGGAAAAGGGACCGGGAGGTCCGCAGCGGCCCGCGCCGCAAGAGGCGCCGCCGCCGAGCCGCGGCAACGCGCCCGCACAAAACCCCCGGCGGGGGCGAAGCGCCCTGGGCCAGCCCCCACCGCGGGGGCTCGCCGCCCCGGCCCGCGAGAAGCCCGCGCTTCAACGCGCCGCCGGGGACGCCCGTGGCGAGGCGAGGCGCGGGCCGGACCACGGCCGACCTCGCGCGGTGGGCTCTCTCCGGCCGAGCGCTCGGACCGCAGAGAGGGGGGGGGCAGCAGAGTCCCCTCCCCGGCCCGGCGGGCCCCCGGAGGACGACGAGCGCGACGACGGCGGACCTAGCCAGAGGCATTGCGGGGGCAACCCCCGCCCCTCTGAAGGCACCCGCCCGCCCCCGCGCTCGCCCCCGCATCCGGGGGTGGCGCGCCGAGCCGCCCGGGTCTTTAAACCGCCGCCCGGCTTCCTCCGCGGTAGGGCAAGGCCGCGGACGAAGGCGCGGAACGCTAGGTACCTGACCCTGGGGTGAGGGAAACCAGACTTAAGGCCCCGCGGGGGTGCCTCCCCCCACTGCCGCCGTCGGGGGGAGCGTCCGCCCGCGGGGGCCGCGCCCGACGTCCGCCGCCACCACCGCGCCCCTGGCCTGGCCCGAGGCCCGGGGTTTCCCTCAGTCAGCCGGCGCTGCGCTCGGGGAGGAGGGACGCGGCTGGGGACGCCCATGCCGCGCGCTCGCCGCGCGGCGAGCGCCCGGCTACGGCGGCCCCGGCGGCGGACCGGCGCAGGGCCGGCGACGACGGCGACGCGGCTGGGCGGGCCGAGGGCCCGGGAGAGCCCGCTCGACGACACCCGCGCGGACCGGG
>NW_027142686.1:202500-215000 GCF_026170545.1 Melanerpes formicivorus
CCTTGGGCAGGGAAGGCGGCACCGGCGCCCCCGGAGGGGACGGTGCCTCTCCGACCCTGGCGGGCCGGGCTCCTCCCGCGAAGGCCGCGGACGAGGCGGCCCGGCAACCCGCTGACGCGGCTAGTTCCCTCGCGTGCGCACGCAAGCACACGCTTCCCGACTCCACGCGGCCACAGAGGCCGGCTGGGGCTCCCCCGCCCCCGAGGCCGGCCCCTGGCTGCCAGATCCCGGGCACGATTCAGGCAGCAGCAGCGGAAGCGAGCGATACCGACACGCCCGGCGGGGAGAAGGCCCTCGTCTCTCTCCCCGCCTTGCCACGGGAGCACCGGGACGTGCTAGAGGAGACAGCGACCCGCGGAAGCGGGGCGCGCCCCCGGCACGCCAGGACCTTAGAGCCGGGGCGGCTCGCTCGGCAGCGGGCGGGGGTACGGGCCACAAAGCCGCCCTTCTCAGGCTAGAGGTTTCATTTAGGGAGGAACCCTCGGGGACCCCACCCGGGCAGGTGAGGCCTCACGCGCGGCGCCGCTTTTAGCCCCTTTTAACTTTCGCGACGCCGCCGCCTCGCTCTCGGCTCGGCCAACCCCTGCCACACGCAGCTGCTCGCGGCCGGCACCCGCGGGTACCCGGAACCGAGGACGACACCGGCGCCTCACGCGTTTTAGGACACCTGAAAACTCACGGGGCCACGCAGCAGTCACAAAGCCGGTTGCGGTAGACCGGTCCCCGAACCCTGCCCCAGCGCCGGGGGGGAGGTGGAAAGGGGAGGATGCGGCAAGGCACGCGCCGGGCCGCTAACGCCACGGCTCCCCCCCGCTCGAGCCGCTCGGGGCTGGGGGAACGAGGACGACACCTCACACGCGACGGGAAGCGAAGTGGAAAGGAAGACCGCCCTTGCCCTGCCGGCCGGGGGCCCTTTCCGACGCGACCCGAAAGGCCTCATCGATCAACAAGGACAGAAGGAAAGGAAGCCAGCGGAGGCCCCACGGCCTCGCTCTTCTGGGACAGACACAGCCACGCGCACCCGCCACCGCCCTCGGGAGCAGCCAGCAGGCACGGGGCTCGGCGTGCGGGCAACACGCCGGAGGAGCAAACGGGGCGCCCTCCAGAGATGGGGGGGGGGGCAAGCTGCACCGGGCCGCACCGGCTCACAGGGCACCTCTGCCTCCCCGAAATGTGGGCTTGCATTTTCCCTCAAGCTGCACCGAGTTACATCTCCATCACGGGGCGCCCCTCTGGAGCCAGGAGGAAGCCGTGCTGGGGCACCGGCTTGCCCTCCTCCCCCCATGCCGGGCTCCATAGCATACGAGTGGCCAGTCACCGCCGCTGGCTTTTCCCTTAGATGCCGTGCCCCCGCGGGCTGCGGCTTTGGCCATGGGGGGGAACCCCCGTGAAGAGGGTCCAGTGCTGGGAACTCTCTCTGCCCCTTACCGGGCTCTCTCTCGCCGTGCCTGGACGGGCTTGCTTTCCATTCTTGGTGGGACCGACGCCGGCACCACGTCTCCCCGGCTTTCTCTGCCCCCGTGCCCCACCGGGCAAACTTCGCTTCGGGGGTTCCACACTTCGGCAGTGGCCGGCGCCAGCCACTCGTCAACTTTTTTTCTTTTCCCCGCTTTCGTTGCTGAGCCCGGGCTGGGCTCCGGCTCACGGACGAGCGAAACCCATCCAACACCGCTGAGGGTGCGCCAGCGGCCGCTCCAAACCGCCGCGCCTTTGTTCGGCCCCGCGGGTCCCCTCTCTGACCCGGGCGAAAGCCACCGAGAAGCCAGACGGACCCCTGCCCAGCCGCCTGGCGGGTGGCTTGGAGCAGCCGCTCGGCAGCGCTGCCCTGGGAGTGCTCGGCGTCACTCGTTCCCTCATATACGGAACTGGAGGGCCGTCAGCTCCCCGAGCGCACAACCAGCCGACCTCCGCCCAGCGGCAGGTCGCAGAAATCACGCCGGCTTGTACGATGACGTAGGCGGAGGCAGAGCGCAACAGCGACCCCTTGGCGACAAGCGCGATCTCCGCGGAGAGCACGTCTACTCGCCGAGGGAGAGCACGTCTACTCGCCGAGGGAGAGCACGTCTACTCGCCGAGGGAGAGCACGTCTACTCGCCCAGGGAGAGCACGTCTACTCGCCCAGGGAGAGCACGTCTACTCGCCCAGGGAGAGCACGTCTACTCGCCCAGGGAGAGCACGTCTACTCGCCCAGGGAGAGCACGTCTACTCGCCCAGGGAGAGCACGTCTACTCGCCGAGGGAGAGCACGTCTACTCGCCGAGGGAGAGCACGTCTACTCGCCCAGGGAGAGCACGTCTACTCGCCCAGGGAGAGCACGTCTACTCGCCCAGGGAGAGCACGTCTACTCGCCCAGGGAGAGCACGTCTACTCGCCCAGGGAGAGCACGTCTACTCGCCCAGGGAGAGCACGTCTACTCGCCCAGGGAGAGCACGTCTACCTCCCGCCTGAGGGAGAGCACGGGGGGGGGGGGGACAAAGACAGGCGGCAGCAGCTTCGGTGAACGTCACCCGGGAGGCGACCGGGGCTGTCCCGGGGCAGTCCCGGGAAGCCGGCGTCCGACACAGGGAACCGTCAGCTGCCGGACCGGGGCGAATCCCCGCGGCCACGGCAGGGGTGGGGGCTCGAAGACAGCCGGCAGCCGCTTCGGTGAACGTCACCCGGGAGGAGACTGGGGCCCTCCCGGGACCGTCCCGGGAAGACGACGTTCGGCACGAGATCCCGGCCGCGGCCGGACCGGCTCGAAGCCTCGCGGTCCCGGCAGCAGCCGGAGCCGCTCGCCGTTCGGGCTCCCGGCACCCTACAGATCCGGCGACTCGTTCGCGGGCGGCGGGGGGAGGCAGTGGAGGGGGTGCGGGCAGAAGCGGCCGCGGAGGCGGAGGGGGGGGGGGGGGCTCGAAGACAGCCGGCAGCCGCTTCGGTGAACGTCACCCAGGAGGCGATCGGGGCCGTCCCGGGGCCGTCCCGGGATGCCGGCTTCCGGCACGGGGTCCCGGCCGCGGCCGGACCGGCTCGTATCCCCGCGGCTCCGGCAGGGGGGGGGGGGGCTCGAAGACTGGCGGCAGCCGCTCCGCTGAACGTCACCCGGCCGGCGACCGGGGCCGTCCCGGGGCCGTCCCGGGATGCCGGCTTCCGGCACGGGGGTCCCGGCCGCGGCCGGACCGGCTCGAATCCCCGCGGTCCCGGCAGCAGCCGGAGCCGCTCGCCGTTCGGGCTCCCGGCACCCTACGGATCCGCCGACTCGTTCGCCGGCGGCGGGGGGAGGCAGTGGAGGGGGTGCGGGCAGAAGCGGCAGCGGAGGCGGAGGGGGGGGGGGGCTCGAAGACAGCCGGCAGCCGCTTCGGTGAACGTCACCCGGCCGGCGACCGGGGCCGTCCCGGGGCTGTCCGGGGATGCCGGCTTCCGGCACGGGGTCCCGGCCGCGGCCGGACCGGCTCGAATCCCCGCGGTCCCGACAGCAGCCGGAGCCGCTCGCCGTTCGGGCTCCCGGCACCCTACAGATCCGGCGACTCGTTCGCGGGCGGCGGGGGGAGGCAGTGGAGGGGGTGCGGGCAGAAGCGGCCGCGGAGGCGGAGGGGGGGGGGGGGGCTCGAAGACAGCCGGCAGCCGCTTCGGTGAACGTCACCCAGGAGGCGATCGGGGCCGTCCCGGGGCCGTCCCGGGATGCCGGCTTCCGGCACGGGGTCCCGGCCGCGGCCGGACCGGCTCGTATCCCCGCGGCTCCGGCAGGGGGGGGGGGGGCTCGAAGACAGCCGGCAGCCGCTTCGGAGAACGTCACCCGGCCGGCGACCGCGGCCGTTCCGGGGCCGTCCCGGGAAGCCTGCGACAGGCACGGGGTCCCGGCCTCGGCCGGACCCGCACTGGGTGCCGCCGCCTCGGGCTCTCGGGACGGTATGGATCCGCCGACTCGTTCGCCGGCGGCGGGGGGGGAGGCAGTGGAGGGGGGTGCGGGGAGAAGCGGCAGCGGAGGCGGAGGGGGGGGGGGGCTCGAAGACAGCCGGCAGCCGCTTCGGTGAACGTCACCCGGGAGGAGACTGGGGCCCTCCCGGGACCGTCCCGGGAAGACGACGTTCGGCACGAGATCCCGGCCGCGGCCGGACCGGCTCGAAGCCTCGCGGTCCCGGCAGCAGCCGGAGCCGCTCGCCGCCTCGGGCTCCCGGCCCCCTACAGATCCGGCGACTCGTTCGCGGGCGGCGGGGGGAGGCAGTGGAGGGGGTGCGGGGAGAAGCGGCAGCGGAGGCGGAGGGGGGGGGGGCTCGAAGACAGCCGGCAGCCGCTTCGGTGAACGTCACCCAGGAGGCGATCGGGGCCGTCCCGGGGCCGTCCCGGGATGCCGGCTTCCGGCACGGGGGTCCCGGCCGCGGCCGGACCGGCTCGTATCCCCGCGGCTCCGGCGGGGGGGGGGGGGGCTCGAAGACAGCCGGCAGCCGCTTCGGAGAACGTCACCCGGCCGGCGACCGCGGCCGTTCCGGGGCCGTCCCGGGAAGCCTGCGACAGGCACGGGGTCCCGGCCTCGGCCGGACCCGCACTGGGTGCCGCCGCCTCGGGCTCTCGGGGACGGTATGGATCCGCCGACTCGTTCGCCGGCGGCGGGGGGAGGCAGTGGAGGGGGTGCGGGGAGAAGCGGCAGCGGAGGCGGAGGGGGGGGGGGGCTCGAAGACAGCCGGCAGCCGCTTCGGTGAACGTCACCCGGCCGGCGACCGGGGCCGTCCCGGGGCTGTCCGGGGATGCCGGCTTCCGGCACGGGGGTCCCGGCCGCGGCCGGACCGGCTCGAATCCCCGCGGTCCCGACAGCAGCCGGAGCCGCTCGCCGTTCGGGCTCCCGGCACCCTACAGATCCGGCGACTCGTTCGCGGGCGGCGGGGGGAGGCAGTGGAGGGGGTGCGGGCAGAAGCGGCCGCGGAGGCGGAGGGGGGGGGGGGGGGCTCGAAGACAGCCGGCAGCCGCTTCGGTGAACGTCACCCAGGAGGCGATCGGGGGCCGTCCCGGGGCCGTCCCGGGATGCCGGCTTCCGGCACGGGGGTCCCGGCCGCGGCCGGACCGGCTCGTATCCCCGCGGCTCCGGCGGGGGGGGGGGGGGGCTCGAAGACAGCCGGCAGCCGCTTCGGAGAACGTCACCCGGCCGGCGACCGCGGCCGTTCCGGGGCCGTCCCGGGAAGCCTGCGACAGGCACGGGGTCCCGGCCTCGGCCGGACCCGCACTGGGTGCCGCCGCCTCGGGCTCTCGGGACGGTATGGATCCGCCGACTCGTTCGCCGGCGGCGGGGGGAGGCAGTGGAGGGGGTGCGGGGAGAAGCGGCAGCGGAGGCGGAGGGGGGGGGGGCTCGAAGACAGCCGGCAGCCGCTTCGGTGAACGTCACCCGGGAGGAGACTGGGGCCCTCCCGGGACCGTCCCGGGAAGACGACGTTCGGCACGAGATCCCGGCCGCGGCCGGACCGGCTCGAAGCCTCGCGGTCCCGGCAGCAGCCGGAGCCGCTCGCCGCCTCGGGCTCCCGGCCCCCTACAGATCCGGCGACTCGTTCGCGGGCGGCGGGGGGAGGCAGTGGAGGGGGTGCGGGGAGAAGCGGCAGCGGAGGCGGAGGGGGGGGGGGCTCGAAGACAGCCGGCAGCCGCTTCGGTGAACGTCACCCAGGAGGCGATCGGGGCCGTCCCGGGGGCCGTCCCGGGATGCCGGCTTCCGGCACGGGGGTCCCGGCCGCGGCCGGACCGGCTCGTATCCCCGCGGCTCCGGCGGGGGGGGGGGGGGCTCGAAGACAGCCGGCAGCCGCTTCGGAGAACGTCACCCGGCCGGCGACCGCGGCCGTTCCGGGGCCGTCCCGGGAAGCTTGCGACAGGCACGGGGTCCCGGCCTCGGCCGGACCCGCACTGGGTGCCGCCGCCTCGGGCTCTCGGGACGGTATGGATCCGCCGACTCGTTCGCCGGCGGCGGGGGGAGGCAGTGGAGGGGGTGCGGGGAGAAGCGGCAGCGGAGGCGGAGGGGGGGGGGGGCTCGAAGACAGCCGGCAGCCGCTTCGGTGAACGTCACCCGGCCGGCGACCGGGGCCGTCCCGGGGCTGTCCGGGGATGCCGGCTTCCGGCACGGGGTCCCGGCCGCGGCCGGACCGGCTCGAATCCCCGCGGTCCCGACAGCAGCCGGAGCCGCTCGCCGTTCGGGCTCCCGGCACCCTACAGATCCGGCGACTCGTTCGCGGGCGGCGGGGGGAGGCAGTGGAGGGGGTGCGGGCAGAAGCGGCCGCGGAGGCGGAGGGGGGGGGGGGGGCTCGAAGACAGCCGTCAGCCGCTTCGGTGAACGTCACCCGGGAGGCGACCGGGACCGGCCCGGGAAGCCATCGTCCGGCCCCGGATCCCGGCCGCGGCCGGACCGGCTCGAATCCCCGCGGCCCCGGCACGGGGGAGGCCCAAAGACTGGCGGCAGCCGCTCCGCTGAACGTCACCCGGCCGGCGACCGGGGCCGTCCCGGGGCCGTCCCGGGATGCCGGCTTCCGGCACGGGGTCCCGGCCGCGGCCGGACCGGCTCGAATCCCCGCGGTCCCGGCAGCAGCCGGAGCCGCTCGCCGTTCGGGCTCCCGGCACCCTACGGATCCGCCGACTCGTTCGCCGGCGGCGGGGGGAGGCAGTGGAGGGGGTGCGGGCAGAAGCGGCAGCGGAGGCGGAGGGGGGGGGGGCTCGAAGACAGCCGGCAGCCGCTTCGGTGAACGTCACCCGGCCGGCGACCGGGGCCGTCCCGGGGCTGTCCGGGGATGCCGGCTTCCGGCACGGGGTCCCGGCCGCGGCCGGAGCGGCTCGAATCCCCGCGGTCCCGGCAGCAGCCGGAGCCGCTCGCCGTTCGGGCTCCCGGCACCCTACAGATCCGGCGACTCGTTCGCCGGCGGCGGGGGGAGGCAGTGGAGGGGGGTGCGGGGAGAAGCGGCAGCGGAGGCGGAGGGGGGGGGGGGGCTCGAAGACAGCCGGCAGCCGCTTCGGTGAACGTCACCCGGGAGGCGACCGGGACCGGCCCGGGAAGCCATCGTCCGGCCCGGGATCCCGGCCGCGGCCGGACCGGCTCGAAGCCCCGCGGCCCCGGCACGGGGGAGGCCCAAAGACTGGCGGCAGCCGCTTCGCTGAACGTCACCCGGCCGGCGACCGGGGCCGTCCCGGGGCCGTACCGGGATGCCGGCTTCCGGCACGGGGTCCCGGCCGCGGCCGGACCGGCTCGAATCCCCGCGGTCCCGGCAGCAGCCGGAGCCGCTCGCCGTTCGGGCTCCCGGCACCCTACGGATCCGCCGACTCGTTCGCGGGCGGCGGGGGGAGGCAGTGGAGGGGGTGCGGGCAGAAGCGGCCGCGGAGGCGGAGGGGGGGGGGGGGCTCGAAGACAGCCGTCAGCCGCTTCGGTGAACGTCACCCGGGAGGCGACCGGGACCGGCCCGGGAAGCCATCGTCCGGCCCCGGATCCCGGCCGCGGCCGGACCGGCTCGAAGCCCCGCGGCCCCGGCACGGGGGAGGCCCAAAGACTGGCGGCAGCCGCTTCGCTGAACGTCACCCGGCCGGCGACCGGGGCCGTCCCGGGGCCGTCCCGGGATGCCGGCTTCCGGCACGGGGGTCCCGGCCGCGGCCGGACCGGCTCGAATCCCCGCGGTCCCGGCAGCAGCCGGAGCCGCTCGCCGTTCGGGCTCCCGGCACCCTACGGATCCGCCGACTCGTTCGCGGGCGGCGGGGGGAGGCAGTGGAGGGGGTGCGGGCAGAAGCGGCCGCGGAGGCGGAGGGGGGGGGGGGGCTCGAAGACAGCCGTCAGCCGCTTCGGTGAACGTCACCCGGGAGGCGACCGGGACCGGCCCGGGAAGCCATCGTCCGGCCCCGGATCCCGGCCGCGGCCGGACCGGCTCGAATCCCCGCGGCCCCGGCACGGGGGAGGCCCAAAGACTGGCGGCAGCCGCTTCGCTGAACGTCACCCGGCCGGCGACCGGGGCCGTCCCGGGGCCGTCCCGGGATGCCGGCTTCCGGCACGGGGTCCCGGCCGCGGCCGGAGCGGCTCGAATCCCCGCGGTCCCGGCAGCAGCCGGAGCCGCTCGCCGTTCGGGCTCCCGGCACCCTACGGATCCGGCGACTCGTTCGCCGGCGGCGGGGGGAGGCAGTGGAGGCGGTGCGGGGAGAAGCGGCAGCGGAGGCGGAGGGGGGGCGGGGGGGACGATAGTGGCGGGGGGCGGGGGGTGCTCGAAGGCAGCCGGCAGCCGGTTCGGTGAACATTCGCCGGGGCGGGGGGGCGACCTGTCCGTGCCCGGGGCAGCCCCGGGAAGCCGGCAGCCAGCACGGGGTCCCGGCAGCACCTGTTCCCTGCCCTGGGACTTGCCGTGCCCGGCGGCCGGTTGCCGGGTGGGGGGAGCGATGAGAGGCGGGGCGCAGCGGCCGGGGCAGCGCCGGGCCGCAGCGGGGGGCTGGGCGGGTGGGGTAGGCGTCGAGCGGCAAGCCCTCGGCTGCAGCGAATGTTCGGCGGTGCGGGGCGGGGGGGGGGACGGGACGACACGTTGGGGGCGCCGAGTCCGAGCCACCCCCGGCCCCAGGGGCGGCCGGAGGGGGAGGCCGGTGCCTGGCCCTGGGAGCTGCTGGGCGCCGGATGGCCGAGGGTGCGTCAGAAGCCGCCCGAGCGGTCGAGCAGGTCCTCCAGAAAGGCCTAGGGTGGCTTCGAGGGCCCCGGGAGCAGTCGAGGGAGGCCTCCAGGCAGGTCTGGAGTGGATGGGAGGCCTTCCAAAGCAGACAAGGGAGGCTGCCAGCGGGGCCTAGGCTGGCACTGCAGCCTGTAAATGGTTGGGGGGGGGGCCTCTGGTGCGGCCTGGAGTCTCTGGGTGGCGTCCAGAGAGGTGCAAAAGATCCTCTGGTGCGGCCTGTGGTGGCGGAGAAGCCTGCAGAGCGTGCGGGGGAGGCTTCTGGTGCGGCCTGGGGTGGGTCGGAAGCCTGCAGAGCGTGCGGGGGGAGGCTTCTGTTGGGGCCTGGGGTGGGTCAGAAGCCTACAGAGCGTGCGGGGGAGGCTTCTGGTGCGGCCTGGGGTGGGTCGGAAGCCTGCAGAGCGTGCGGGAGAGGCTTCTGTTGGGGCCTGGGGTGGCTGAGAAGCCTGCAGAGCGTGCGGGAGAGGCTTCTGCTGCGGCCTGGGGTGGCTGAGAAGCCTGCAGAGCGTGCGGGAGAGGCTTCTGCTGCGGCCTGGGGTGGCTGAGAAGCCTGCAGAGCGTGCGGGAGAGGCTTCTGGTGCGGCCTGGGGTGGCTGAGAAGCCTGCAGAGCGTGCGGGAGAGGCTTCTGCTGCGGCCTGGGGTGGCTGAGAAGCCTGCAGAGCGTGCGGGAGAGGCTTCTGCTGCGGCCTGGGGTGGCTGAGAAGCCTGCAGAGCGTGCGGGAGAGGCTTCTGCTGCGGCCTGGGGTGGCTGAGAAGCCTGCAGGGCGTGCGTGAGAGGCTTCTGCTGCGGCCTGGGGTGGGTGGGAAGCCTGCAGAGCGTGCGGGGGAGGCTTCTGGTGCGGCCTGGGGTGGCTGAGAAGCCTGCAGAGCGTGCGGGGGAGGCTTCTGGTGCGGCCTGGGGTGGCTGAGAAGCCTGCAGAGCGTGCGGGGAGAGGCTTCTGGTGCGGCCTGGGGGTGGCTGAGAAGCCTGCAGAGCGTGCGGGGGAGGCTTCTGGTGCGGCCTGGGGTGGCTGAGAAGCCTGCAGAGCATGCGGGGAGAGGCTTCTGCTGCGGCCTGGGGTGGCTGAGAAGCCTGCAGAGCGTGCGGGGGAGGCTTCTGGTGCGGCCTGGGGTGGCTGAGAAGCCTGCAGAGCGTGCGGGAGAGGCTTCTGCTGCGGCCTGGGGTGGCTGAGAAGCCTGCAGAGCGTGCGGGAGAGGCTTCTGCTGCGGCCTGGGGTGGCTGAGAAGCCTGCAGAGCGTGCGGGGGAGGCTTCTGGTGCGGCCTGGGGTGGGTCGGAAGCCTGCAGAGCATGCGGGGGAGGCTTCTGCTGTGGCCTGGGGTGGCTGAGAAGCCTGCAGAGCGTGCGGGGGAGGCTTCTGGTGCGGCCTGGGGTGGCTGAGAAGCCTGCAGAGCGTGCGGGAGAGGCTTCTGGTGCGGCCTGGGGTGGCTGAGAAGCCTGCAGTGCGTGCGGGGGAGGCTTCTGCTGCGGCCTGGGGGTGGCTGAGAAGCCTGCAGAGCGTGCGGGAGAGGCTTCTGCTGCGGCCTGGGGTGGGTCGGAAGCCTGCAGAGCGTGCGGGAGAGGCTTCTGCTGCGGCCAGGGGTGGGTCGGAAGCCTGCAGAGCTTGCGGGGGAGGCTTCTGGTGCGGCCTGGGGTGGGTCGGAAGCCTGCAGAGCATGCGGGGGAGGCTTCTGCTGCGGCCTGGGGTCTCTGGGTGGCCTCTAGAGAGGTGCAAAAGACCCTCTGGGTTGGGCTGGGGTGGCTCTTGGACCCCTGCCACACAGTGGAGAGAGGCCTCCGGCCCGCCACCTGTGTCCCTGTGTGCCTGAGTGCCTGTGTCCCTGTGTCCCTGTGTCCCTGTGTCCCTGAGTGCCTGAGTGCCTGTGTCCCTGTGTCCCTGTGTCCCTGTGTCCCTGAGTGCCTGAGTGCCTGTGTCCCCTGTGTCCCTGTGTCCCTGAGTGCCTGAGTGCCTGAGTGCCTGTGTCCCTGTGTCCTTGTGTCCCTGTGTCCCTGTGTGCCTGAGTGCCTGTGTCCCTGTGTCCCTGTCTGTGTACCTGTGTGCGAGTGTCCGGCACGCCACCCAGCGGCGGCGGGCAAGCAGGTAGGCGGGTGGGCGGGCCGGCGAGGGCCAGTGTGAGTTTGGGGGGGTGGGAGGGGAGGCGGCAGCTGGAAGCGTCAGAGGAGGGGGCGTGGCTCCGGCTGGCCCCGGGAGCAGGTTCCCGGGACCGGGACCGGCTGGACCCGGCGGGTGGTTGATCCCGGGGCGGGGGGCAGAGGCGGCGGGAAGCGGCAGCTGCGTGTGCGGCGGGGGGGTGGAGGGCGAACCGCGGCGGGAAGCGGATGCTTCAGAGCAGGTTACGGGGGGCGGGGACGGACGACACCACCTGTCCCCGCCCCGGGACGGGCTGGACCCGGCGCCCTGGACCCGGCGCCGTGTACCCGCCGCCGCCCCCGCCGCCGCCCCCCTCCGCCACCCCGGGACCCCGACGTTTTTTGGCGCCCGCGCCTTTTTTTTGCTCCCCGCCTGCCCGCGCTGCCCCGGGCCCTCCCCCGGGGCGGGGCGGGGCGGGAGGGAGGGACGGACGGACGGGTAGCCGGGGATCTCCGAGCGCGCGCCACCAGACCGAGGCGGGTCCCGGCGGCGGCGGCGGCGGGCGGCGGGCGGCGGCGGCAGCAAGCGACGGCGGGGGGGGCAGGCTAGGGAGAGAGGGGGAGCGGCATGCGGTAGGGCTGGGGGGTTTGTTTCGGGGGGGAGGGGTGGGGGGGGGGTGGCAGCGGTCAGCGAGAGCGGGGAGAGGGGGAGCGGCATGCGGTAGGGCTGGGGTGTTTTTGGGGTGGGGGCGTTGGGGGGATTAGCGGGCGGGCGGGCAGCCGAGCCAAGCGGCAAGCCGGGGGGCGGGCGAGGGCGGCTTTAGGGCCGGAGGAGCGGAGCGCAACCTCCCCCGTGCAGGCTCCAGCGTGGAGAGCAGCAAGTTTTTGGGGACGGGGGACGACGGACGGGAGGGGCAGCGGCGAGAGGCTAGCTGCGGCAAGGGGCACCGGCACGGCCGCCCTAACAGCGCCGCCTCGGTCGCAGGGGTTAGAGAGCAGCCGGGCAGCCCGGGAGGGAAGCGGCAGCCCGCGAAGGGGGGAAGGGGGGGCTCCGCGCAAACCGCTAACGGGAGCCGGGGGGTGTGGGGAGCTGGGGGTGGCAGCAGCGGCAAGAGGCAACGTCGGGAGGGGGGGCTCCGCGCAAACCGGTAACGGGGGCCGGGGGGTGTGGGGGGGGGCGGTGGCGGCCGCGGCAAGAGGCAACGGCAGGCGGGGGGGCTCCGCGCAAACCGGCTGCGGGGGGGGGGGGCGGGGGGTAGCGGCAAGAGGCAACGGCGGGAAGGGGGGGCTCCGCGCAAACCGCTAACGGGAGCCGGGGGGTGTGGGGAGCTGGGGGGTGGCAGCAGCGGCAAGAGGCAACGTCGGGAGGGGGGGCTCCGCGCAAACCGGTAACGGGGGCCGGGGGGTGTGGGGGGGGGCGGTGGCGGGCCGCGGCAAGAGGCAACGGCAGGCGGGGGGGCTCCGCGCAAACCGGCAGCGGGGGGGGGGGGGGGCGGGGGTAGCGGCAAGAGGCAACGGCGGGAAGGGGGGGCTCCGCGCAAACCGCTAACGGGAGCCGGGGGGTGTGGGGAGCTGGGGGTGGCAGCAGCGGCAAGAGGCAACGTCGGGAGGGGGGGCTCCGCGCAAACCGGTAACGGGGGCCCGGGGGTGTGGAGGGGGCGGTGGTGGCCGCGGCGAGAGGCAACGGCAGGCGGGGGCGCTCCGCGCAAACCGGCAGCGGGGGGGGGCGGGGGTAACGGCAAGAGGCAACGGCGGGAAGGGGGGCCTCCGCGCAAACCGGCAGCGGGGGGGGGGC
>NW_027142686.1:220000-222500 GCF_026170545.1 Melanerpes formicivorus
AGAGGGTCAATGCACAGGTTAAAGAGGAGTGGTGACATGGGATCGCCCTGTTTCACACCAGTTTTGATTCCTATTGACTCAGACTCTCCTTCTTTAGTTTTGATTCTGGTGTGGATGTTTTGATAGAAGTCCTTAATTAATGCTATTATGTGGTCATCCAGGCCCTTTTGCTTTAGCACCGCCAGGATGTGGGTGTGGCTCACTGAATCAAAGGCTTTGGCCAAATCGACAAAGACAACCCCCAGGGGTTTCTTTTGTTTCTTTGCATTCCTAATTAATAGCTGTAATAGTTTTAAGTTCTCAGCACAGCCAGAAGATTGAATGAAGCCTCTCTGCCTGGGGTTAATGGGACACGCCTTTGCCAACCTCGCAGTTAAGATTCTTGAATAGAGTCTCAGGATGATGGAACCAATAGTAATTGGCCGCCAGTTATTAATATCATTTTGGCGTTCGGGCGCTGATGATTTAGGTATTAGGATTGTTCGGCATCCCCTTATTACATCTGGAATTTTGCCACTTAACAGCCAGAGATTAAATAGTTCTTTGATCTCCTCACAATTTGGATCCATTTTAAGCAGGGCCTTCAGGGTGATCCCATCAGGGCCTGGTGCCGATTTTTTATTCATGTCTTTGATATTCTTAAGGATCTCTTTCTCTGTAATCAATTCCTTAAAAGCCGAATTATCCGCCCGCCCCACAGACTGGAATGCTCCAAGTCCTTGAAATAAGTTCTGAGACTCCCACCTAGATCTGAAGGTGTTACTGACCTCTTCCAGGGGGATGGCACATTGCGCAGAGTCTTTTTCATCCAGAATCATATTAGCTAACTTCCCTCGATCTAAGCGGAAGAGGCGTTGGAATCGGAGAAATTCTCCACGCTTTCTGGCTCTTTTTCTCATCCACTCCTTTTGAGGTTTTTTCTGCTGAGGTTTACGTTGGCTCTTTTTTGGCGCTTTCTGTTCAATTGATTTCTCAAACAAATACAAATATTGGTCCTGAGCTACCTCATTGAGTAATTTTAATGAGTCTGTTTTGCCTTCAATTATTTGTTTATATGTATTTTTAAGGATGGGCAGCTTCCCTGATGTCATCTTTTCATTAATAGTCTTTTTATAGTGGGCTAGCAGCTCCCTTTCACCAGAAGATGGAATCACAGTCCTCTCCTCTTTTAACCTGTTCTTGCTCTCTTGTGTTTTCTCTCTTTCTGGCACCACAGTTTCTCTTAATAGTCTTCTCTTTTCACTGATCTGTTTGGCTGTTTTAGTTGTTAATTTTTCAGCAATCAATTTGTTAATATTTTTCCTCCCCTCAAACTCTTGATTTAGTTTCTGTAATAATTCTGTTTCCTCTTGGGACCAGATTTTCTTGTGAGCACCTCTTTTAGAGGTCTCTTTGGGGCGAGATGCTTCAATTCTTTCTGCGTTTCTCAGGGCTGGGTGAGCTAATCTCTTATGTTGTCCCAAGCCAATTTTAGTTTTAAAACATTTTTTGCATTCTTCACACATAAACCCTTCTACCTGGGTAGGCTCTTGGACCCCTTTGCATTTTGGGAGATGGCATGAGATACTATGATGCTTTTCATTTGTCTTCCCACAGCGGGAACATTGGAAATTGATCTTTCTTTTCCCATGGGCTCTCTTTAGATGGTCAATCAATCTCGTCATATTGCCTGCCCGAGTGGTACAGCATGGACATGTCGGGTTGTCCTCTGGCATCTTCACCAGGGGGGTCCCAGGACAGATGTCAGCTGTATTATCCAACTCGGACGATGCGGTTAGTATTGAGAGCTGACTCATAGAGCTCGGGGTTTCAGGACACTCCACCTCCTCGTTCCTGCTCCTCTCTGTGCTTTCATCTCGGATATCTTTCCCATGAGCTGGAGAAGTGGGTCCTACATACACCTCCGGAAATACTATCAGTTTCTCATTCCAGATAGGATCGTAGGCAGTATTGTCATTGGCTATCATGGAGTTCATGAACTCTATTCCAGCCAGACATACCCCTATCTCCTCGTCTGGTAGTCTCATATCACGTTTGGTCGCAACCTCCAGCCAATCTGCAGGACTGGTCTGGGTGCCTATGGTGACAAAAAGGCTACGTAGTTGACGAACCATTTTGTGAAGTCAATGTGAGGGAGGAATCGGTCAGAAGCTCTTCCCTCCAAGAGCAACTGACTTTGCCCAACTAACTGCGCCGTGGGCTGAGCTAGCGTGTGGCAATTAAATCACCACTAAAATTTGTTTCGCCAAAATACTATCAGTCAGTGGCGAGCTAACTGATAAATTGGAGCGTCTAAGCTCCAAAGAGACTGGGGCAGAGACCAACTTAGTTACCCAGGAGGGTATCCAGCGGGACCACGTGGAGGTGTGGCCTCTGCAACTAAGCCCAGTTAGTAACTATGATTTCCCAAGAGAGTCCTGAGACCTCTTAAGAGAGTCATAGTTACTCCCGCCGTTTACCCGCGCTTCATTGAATTTCTTCACTTTGACATTCAGAGCAC